>NW_019946595.1:0-29346 GCF_002910315.2 Salvelinus sp. IW2-2015
CTACTACTAATCTAACTACTATAATCTACTACACTATCTATCTACTACTATAATCTAACTACTACTAATAGAACTACTAATATAGAACTAAGAACTACTACTATCTAACTACTACTAATAACTACTACTAATCTTAACTACTAACTAATAGAACTACTACTAATTCTCTAACTAACTCAATCTCACTACACTAATCACTATACTAAATCAGAACTACTACTAAATAGAACTAACTACTAATTAACTTACTACTAACTCTAACTACTACAACTAATATTCGAACTACTAATCTAACTAACTACTAATCTACTAACGTAACTACTACTACATCTACTAATACTACTAATCTATACAAACTACTACTAATCTAACTACTACTAATAGAAAGACTACTACATAATAAGAACTATAATAATAGAACTATAAAAACTACTACTAATCACTAACTAGCTACTTAACTAACTACTACTTCTAACTAACAAAATCTAATACTACTACTAATGCTAAATACTAATACTAATAAACTACTAATAATAGAACTACTACTAATTAATCTAAAACTACTACTAATCTATACTACCTACTATCTTAGTAAAAAATTAAACTACTAAACTACTACTAATCTAACTACTACTAATAGAACTACTAATAATAGAACTAACTAACTAATAGAAACTACTACTAAATAGAACTACTACTAATTAACTAACTACTAATATCAACTACTACTAATCTAAACTACTTACTAATCGACTAATCTACTAATAGACTAACTACTAATCTAACTAACTACATCTAACTAACTACTAACTAGACTAACTACTTAACTTACTACTAATCAACTACTATAGAACACTATACTAATAGAACTACTATAAACTAACTAGAACTACTACTAATAGAACTACTACTAATCTAACTACTACTATCTAACAACTTACTACTAATAGAACTACTACTAATCTAACTACTACTAATAACTACTACTAATTAGAACTACTTACTTATAATATAGAACTACTACTAATAGAACTAAACTACTAATCGAACTACTACTAACTAATAGAACTAACTACTAATAGAAACTACTAACTAATCTAACTACTACTAATAAGAACTACTACTAATAGATATACTACTACTAATATAACTACTACTAATCGAACTACTAACAATAGACTCTACTAAATCTAACTACTCTAAACTACTACCTAATCTAACTACCTACTAATAGAACTACTACTATATATCTAACTACTACTATGAATAGAACTACTACTAATCTAACTACTACTAATCAACTACTACTTTAATCTAGAACTAACTACTAATATAACTACTACTAATAGAACTACTACTATACTAATCTAAACTACTACTAATAGAACTACTACTAATCTAACTACTACTAATCTAACTACTACTAACTATCTAACTACTACTAATCTAACTACTACTAAATCTATCTACTATGAGAACACTACTAATGAACTACTACTAATGAACTACTACTAATCTAACTACTACTAATCTATAACTACTACATAGAACTACTACTAATCTAACTACTACTAATAAGAACTACTACTAATCTAACTACTAAACTAATCTAACTACTACTAATAGAACTACTAATACTTATAGAACTACTACTAATAGAACTACTACTAATAGAACTACTAATCTAATAGCTAACTACTACTAAATCTAACTACTACTACATAGAACTATTACTAATAGAACTATTACTAATAGAACTACTACTAATCTAACTACTACTAATCAAACTAATACTAATCTAACTACTAACTAATAGAAACTACTACTAATAGAACTACTACTAATAGAACTACTACTAATCAGACTACTACTATAGAACTACTACTAATCTACTACTACTAATTCTACTACTATAATCTAACTACTACTAATAGAACTACTACTAATAAAACTAACTACTAATAGAACTACTACTTATAAATAACTACTACTATAGAACTACTACTAATAAACTACTACTATCTAACTACTACTAATAGAACTACTACTAATCTAAACTACGTATAATAGAACTACTACTAATAAACTACTACTAATAGAACTACTACTAATCGAACTACTACTATATAATCTAAACTCTACTAAACATACTACTAATGAACTAACTACTATTAACTACTACTAATAGAACTACTACTAATATAACTACTACTAATCTAACTACTACTAATCTAACTACTACTAATAGAACTACTACTACTAATAGAACTACTTACTATAGAAACTTAATACTTACTAATAGAACTAACTACTAATCAAACTACTATTACTATACTAACTTACTACTTACTAATCTAAATACTACTATCTAACTAATATACTATACTAATAGAACTACTATAATAGAATACTAATAATAGAACTACTAACTAAATCTAACTACTACTAATCTAACTTACTTAATTAACTACTACTAATTAGAACTAACTAAAACTATAGAACTATTACTTAATAAGAACTAACTACTAATCTAACTACTCTAATCTACTACTACTAATAGAACTACCTACTAATAGAACTACTACTAATAGAACTCACTAGACTACTATATGAACTACTACTAATCTAACTACTACTAATAGAACTACTACTAATCTAAGCCCATAGAAACACATTGAAGAACACAAAAAAAAGTGTATATCCTACATGTAGGAGATATAAGAAAGCTTTGGAAATATGTTTTTACCCTTTTGGCACAACACTACCTTCCAATGGAGAACACTGTCGTGTTCGTGAGCATCTCCCCTTTCCATTGTGGGGTCAGATGAATTAGGAGCCAAACCGGTTCTGACGCTACAAACAGAAGTGACTGACTGACTTCAGATGAGACGCCTGACAAAACGCCCTGCTCTGCCACCGAGTTCTGACTTCAGATGAGACGCCCTGCTCTGCCACCTTTCACCATTACTACTAATCTAACTACTACTAATCTAACTGACGCTACAAACAGAAGTCGACAGTTCTGACTTCAGATGAGTCCCCTGACAAAACGCCCTGCTCTGCCACCGTGGATGCAGTGGATTGAAACACAGATATAACTATCTTAAACTGACGGATGTGTCACACCCTGATCTGTTTCTCCTGTCCTTGTGATTGTCTCCACCCCCCCTTCCAGGTGTAGACCATCTTTCCCATTATCCCCAGTGTATTTATACCTGTGTTCTCTGTTTGTCTGATGCCAGTTCGTCTTGTTTGTCAAGTCAACCAGCGTTTTTTGCTTTCAGCTCCTGCTTTTCCCAGTCTCTCTTTTTTTCTCGCACTTCTGGTTTTGACCCTTGACTCTTAGCCCGCCTGCCTGACCACTCTGGCTGCCCCTGTCCCTGACCCCGCCTGCCGACCTGTACCTTTAACCCACCTCTGGTTTACTGACCCCTGCCTGCCTTGACCTGTCTATTGCCTGCCACCTGTCTGACCGACTGCTGCCTGTAATTTTAACCACTCTGGTGTTCTGACCTGCCTGCTGTGAACTGTCTATTGCCTGCCCGTCCTGAGCCGCCTGCCGATGTACCTTTAACCCCTCTGTTTATACTGACCTGCTGCTTGACTGATCTATGCTGCCCCTGTCCCTGACCGCTGCCGACTGTACTTTTACCCATCTGGTTTGATGACCCTGCTGTGCCTTGACCTGTTCTATTGCCCCTGTTAGGAATCTAAACCTTGTCAAGTCATGTGTGTCTGATCTGGGTCTTACCTTGATTCCTGGTAGGATGATTCATGAGGATTTTGTTTATTATGTTACCTAGAATGATTGTTACTAGATTGATGACTCACCTTTGATTGTGTTGATCATCATATCTGACACAGAGTGACTGAGGAGGAGGAAACCTCAAACCCAAACCAGGATAGAGGGGTTCAGTGAATCTGGTGTGTTCTGTGTAAAGGGTGTAAGTGTACCAGAGGAGGACACACTATAGAAGGACAAGTACCAGCTGACCAGTCCAGATACACTCCAACTCTGTTAGGAACAGGATCCGAGATGGATCTTCTGACTGAACTACTAGGATGGTAAAAGTCATAACCACTATCAGAGCGAGAATACACCAGGACTTCCTATTGAGTCCAATCCAACTGTCATCCTCATCTCCCTTCTCTTCATTCCTTTGTACACCACACGATGTAAATCTGGTCACATCATTTCTCCACTCCCGTAATAACGACTCAGATCATAGATAAGCCTTCTCTGCTGAGAACTTGGAAAAGAAATCAAATCTGTCTGGATGGTCTTCATAATGCTGCTTCTTCTTCCACCAATGTACCTTCCTGTTCCCTCAGACAGTAGCAGGTGTGGGTTTACTGTATTTGGGTCCAGGGTGAGATGGGGCATCTGTAGACAAAAGGAGAGTTTAATCAAACCACATCTTCATATAACTGCTTGGTTTATGATAGATAAGATTTAACTATGTTGTTGATAGCTTGTGTTAGAGAAGGTGGAGGATGGACTGTTGAGAGAAGATTAAATTAGTAGCCTAGAAAGATGGTAATCATTACATTTCCTCGCAAGATGATGATTTCTACTAGCTGAACGGCGTCCAATCAGATGATCAGGCGTTGGGAGGAGAACTTTAGGTTATATAAGATACTAGCGAGGAAATATTATTATATGATTTGATGGTTAAGGTCACCTCTTTTTTAGAGTTGAGCTTTTGTGTTAGTACTGAGTTTCGATATATCTGTCGTATATTTCTTATTGTTCAATAGCTGGTATTCATGTCTATTATCTATTTATTCTCTTGCTAAATTGATGGAATACATAGATAAATTACATAATATTAGATACAGAAGAAAGATACCGTGGTGAGATTGTGTAGGTCATGTCGCTAACTTTGGTTGTACTGGTAGCTGGAGGGTACATTCATTGATACGACATGTGCATCGGGATACCTATTTAGCTCGTAGCTCATACATGTCAGTTAACGATCCAGAGTTGTAATGCTCATGTTGAGAGGTTATCGAGATGATTTTACATATATCTCAGTTATGCAGCATAAGGTCATTACAGCATTAGGTAAGATTATGCAGATTATTTTCAACACGCGCTATAAGTAGATGGCATTTGACATTTATATGTATCGCGTAAAAATTGCCCATGTTTTGGTAGACAAGAACGGCCGATGAGGATAGTGATCATAGCGCGTGGTGATAGATCGTTCTAGATTGTTGGTTTTGGAGGAGTACTAGTGATGACTGCGTTCAAAGACTTATGCTATTAAGTAAAGTTGATTGAATAGATCGGTTATTTCTCATTGTCTTAGCTGGGTATCTTTCATTATCCGATAGAGGCAAATTAGCCAAATAGGGGCTAGATAAGGTGGTATCTACTAGCATACGTGCAATTAGTTATTTAGGGTCAGCATTTGCCTTTAACTTGTTTTCGCTTGGTGGTGGCACTAGACGTCTTAAAGTGGTCGGGTATCACCTATCATAGCACATGCTTTACAGCAACATATCAATAGATGTAGGGGAAATTTATGGACACCGTACGTTTTGCTCTTAGAGCGAGTGGTGTCATAACACACAAACAATCTGAGTCAGGTTGTAGGTCACCTCGCGCTTGCTTACTCTGGCTACTTATCGCAACATACGACTTTTTGGGTTAAGTGTGTGCTGTGCTCCCTTATATGGGATTGCGGGTAGATATATATGTCTACCCTCTACGGATCTTTGAGGTCATGCGCACCGGGCTACTATGTTGCTCTGGCTGAACAACCGGTTTAATTCCTGTCTTACATAGGACAAGCTCTTGACTTGCTTGTTCTTGCTTCTGGGCTAGACGCCATATATGTGCGAGCATAGCGAGAGATTAGAGAGCCTCATGTAGCTGACACGATACACACTATATTATACGTGTATTGGATGTGAGTAGGACAGAGAGAATTAGATTCATATCCTTTAAGATTGTTTGGATTAATTTATGGCGCCAGTATGGGGAGCAGGAATATAACACATAAGTCTTACCATTTTTGAGAACGTGGGGAATGGTCGTGGACACTTAAGAGACGGTCATGTGTGGTGTGTTTCATTTGTGATCTCATGAAGGACAGGAAACCAACTAGACTATCTCTTATTAAAAAGTGTACATTTTCCCAGCTGTCAGGTTTACTTCTGAATGCTGTTTAAGATGGATGAATAAGTAGAAGAATACTTTTGAAAGATAATGTGATTCAGTCTTCTAAATGATGATTGGTTGTTTTACGGTAATTTATGCACAGTCAAGTAGCCACGCCCAGGTGGGCACAAACACGATGAGACTCGCCCCTTTTCTACTCAAGTATAAAAGCCCCCGTGACGCAATTCACACAAGACCACGCAAACCACGGTGTAAGCTAAGGTTGCAAGTGGTCAAATTTTCTAAGACCAAAACTGGCGGGTGACGCTGGTTAACACTAAAATGGTTAAGAACTACAACTGTATCGGCCACGGAGACCATACAGCTGTAGTTTTGGCTGAACGGTTGGAAATTGTTCAACTCTGAGACTATCGATTGGTTTAATAACTGGTTGAAGCTCCTTTGGCAGCAATAACCTCTAACCCAAATGTTTTCTGTCGTTGCGGATCAGACCTGACAACTGTCAGGATGAATTTTGGAGCATTCCTCTTAAAAACCGTTTAAGTTCAGCAATATTCTTGGGATGTCTGGTGTGAACCGGTCTCTTGAGGTCATGCCACAGCATCTTAAATCGGGTTGAGGTCAGGACTCTGATTTACTTCTGTGTTTTGGGTCATTGCCGGTTGATCACCAAATTTCTGTTGAGCTTAAATTGGCGGTCAGATAGCCTTCCTGCAAAATGTCTTGATCAACGGAAAAATTCATTCCAAGTTTATGATAGCAAGTTGTCCAGGCCATGAGGCAGCAAGCAGCCCCAAACCATGATGCTCCCTCCACCATACTTTCCAGTTGGGATGAGGTTTTGATGTTGGTGGCTGTGCTTTTTGTCTCCACACATAGTGTTGTGTGTTCCTTCTTCCAAACAACTCAACTTTAGTTTCATCTGTCCACAGAATATTTAGACAGTAGAGCTGTGGAACATTCAGGTGCTCTTTTTGCGAACTTCAGATGTGCAGTAACGTTTTTTTGGACAGCAGTGCCTTCTTCCGTGTGTCCTCCCTTGAAACAATTTTTGTTTAGTGTTTTACGTATCGTAGACTCGTCAACAGAGATGTTAGCATGTTCCAGAGATTTCTGTAAGTCTTTAGCTGACACTCCAGGATTATTCTTAACCTCATTGAGCATTCTGTGCTGTGCTCTTGCAGTCTTTTTGCAGGACAGCCACTCCTAGGGAGAGTAGTAACAGTGCTGAACTTTCTCACTTATAGACTATTTGTCTTACCGTGGACTGATGAACTCAAAGGCTTTCAGAGATACTTTTGTAACCTTTAGCTTTATGCAAGTCAACAATACTTAATCTTAGGTCTTCTGAGATCTATTTTGTTCGAGGCATTTTCACATCAGGCAATGCTTCTTGTGAATAGCAAACTCAAATTTTGTGAGGGTTTTTTATAAGGCAGGGCAGCTCTAACCAACATCTCCAATCTTGTCTCATTGATTGGACTGCAGGTTAGCTGACTCCTGACTCCAATTAGCTTTTGGAGAAGTCATTAGCCTAGGGGTTCACATACTTTTTCCAATCAACACTGTGAATGGTTAAATTATGTATTCAATAGAGACAAGAAAAGTACAATACTTTGTGTGTTATTAGTTTAAGCACACTGATTGTTTATTGTTGTGACTTAGATGAAGATCAGATGAAAAGTTATGACCAACTGATGCAGAAATCCAGGTAATTCCAAAGGGTTCACATCATTGGTATTGTACCTGTATGACACGACCGCTTCTCACACTATTAGGACATCTATTCTGACTTACTTCAGCTTCATCAGTTTATATGTGGGATCCACCAGAGCAGCTGAAAGCAGTHCCCCTGCAGAGTCTCCTGGGTGATTGTAGCTCAGGTCCAGCTCTTTCAGGTGGGAGGGGTTTGACCTCAGAGCTGAAGACAGAGCAGTACAGCCCTCCCCTGTGACCAGACAGCCAGACAGCCTACAGAGAGACACACAACAGCTGTCTAGGTTGGTGTACTGGTGTCAATCATCTTTTAGGACACCAATACATTTGTCCATGACACAAACATTGTGATGAAATATTAGATTTTCAGAGTCTTGGTTTTACTAAGCTCAGTACCGACCTGACTGAAACAGCTGTACTTACCCCAGTGTGTKTAGTTTACAGTCTGGATCCTCCAGTCCATCAGACAGCAGTGTAACTCAGCTCAGTACAGACCTGACTGAAACAGCTGTACTTACCCCAGTGTGTGTAGTTTATAGTCTGGATCCTCCAGTCCAGCAGACAGCAGTGTAACTCCTGAGTCCTGCAGGTCATTGTCTCTCAGCTCCAGTTGTTTCAGTTGTGAGTTGGGTGAACTCAGGACTAAGGCCAGATCTGAACAGCAACCCTCTGTCAGACCACACTGACCYAGACTAGAGGGCAGAAGAACACATGATTAACACATGTTTAAAACATCCACATAATAACTCATACTGAAGATATGTAACTCACTCTAGTGTSTGTATGTTGCAGAGTGGACTGGTTAGTCCAACACAGAGCAGCTCCACTCCTCTGTCTCCCAGGTCATTGTAGCTGAGGTCCAGTTCTCTCAGKGGGGAGTTTGGTGTCTGCAGAGCTGAGGCCAGAATCTCACAGGATTCATATGTGAGGTTACAGCCAGACAGTCTGGAGAGAGGAGATATGGTGATAGCAACAGTGTAACACAGTCTCGACCTCTGYAGMCAGAATGACAGCAAAGTACACTGAAACAAAAAATATATAAACTCAACATGCAACCACTTCAAAGATTGAACTGAGTTACAGTTCATAAGGAAATCAACTTATTGAAATGAATTCATGAGGCCCTAATCTAATGATTTCACCTGACTGGGAATACAGATATGCAACTGTTGGTCACAGATGCCTTCTTTTTTTTTTTTAAGTTGGGGCGTGGATCAGAAAACCAGTCAGTATGTGGTGTGACCACCATTTGCCTCACGCGACACATCTCCTTCCGTATAGAGTTGATCAGGCTGTTTATTGTGGCCTGTGAAATGTTCCTCTTCAATGGCTGTGCCAAGTTGCTGGATATCGGCGGGAACTGGTACACGCTTTCGTTTACACTTTCAATCCAGAGCATCCCAAACATGCTCAATGGGTGACATGTCTGGTGAGTATGCAGGACATGAGAGAACTGGGAAATGTTTTAGCTTCCAGGAATTGTGTACAGATCCAATATGGGCCGTGCATTATCATGCTGAAATAAAGAGGTGATGGCGGCAGATGAATGGCACGACAATGTGCCTCAGGATCTCGTCACTGTATCTCTGTGCTTTTCAAATTGCCATTGATAAAATGCAATTGTGTTCATTGTCCGTAGCTTATTCCTGTCCATACCATAACCCTCCCGCCACCATGGGGCACTCGAGTTCACAAAGTTGACATCAGCAAACCTAAAACGACGTTGGATGCGGCTTATGGTAGAGAAAATAAAGATTGAGTTCTCTGGAAACATCTCTGGTGGACATTCTTGCAGTCACCATGCCAATTGCATGCTCCCTCAAAAGCGTCATGTCTGTCAATTTTACTTCTCTGGTCCTGTGTTTACAATGTACCCGATTTTACTTCTCTGGTCCTGTGTTCACAATGTATCCATTTTACTTCTCTGGTCCTGTGTTCACAATTATCCAATTTTACTTCTCTGGACCTGTGTTCACAATGTATCCAATTTTACTTCTCTGGTCCTGTGTTCACAATGTATCCAATTTTACTTCTCTGGTCCTGTGTTCACAATGTATCCAATTTTACTTCTTCTGTCCTGTGTTCACAATGTATCCAATTTACTTCTCTGGTCCTGTGTTACAATGTATCCAATTTTACTTCTCTGGTCCTGTGTTCACAATGTATCCAATTTTACTTCTCTGGACCTGTGTTCACAATGTATCCATTTTACTTCTCTGGTCCTGTGTTCACAATGTATCCAATTTTACTTCTCTGGACCTGTGTCACAATGTATCCAATTTTACTCTGTCCTGTGTTCACAATGTATCCAATTTTACTTCTCTGGACCTGTGTTCACAATGTATCCAATTTTACTTCTCTGGTCCTGTGTTCACAATGTATCCAATTTTACTTCTCTGGACCTGTGTTCACAATGTATCCAATTTTACTTCTCTGGTCCTGTGTTCACAATGTATCCAATTTTTACTTCTCTGGCCTGTGTTCACAATGTATCCAATTTTACTTCTTCTGCCTGTGTTCACAATGTATCCAATTTTACTTCTCTGGTCCTGTGTTCACAATGTATCAGATTTGGGTTTTGCTTTCTGTAACTTTGTTGCATGTACTCTCTGCATGTTTAGGCGCTTATCACATCATCATATCTTTTCCAACTGCCCCGTTATCTGGTTTGAACGTGCATTCTAGAATGCCATTCTAGCCAATCAGAAATGAGCCTTCAACAATGTTGAGGAATAACTCACGTTAAAAACATACCAACTCACTCTAGATATTTAACCCTTGTGTGGTGCCTCCAGTAATGTGGCAGGGGGAAAGCCACTGTTTTTGAGCGTCAGCCACACCACACAACCAGCATTGTAGGCTGCAGCAAGCTAGGCTGCAGGGCTAAGTCCACACCTGAGACCACTTAGCCTCGTTATGCTGCAACGCACCTGGGACATTGAAGGTGTTGCATTAGTTCAGCAAGGGTATCGCTCCTGGCTGGATATTCTGGTCTCCACAGGAAAACTAGTCGGACTGCAAGTGAAGCTGGGTAGCAGCCGAGCTAGTTTTCATTAAAGTTAAGTCTAACTCTAGGTTCAGATCATTAGAGCCTTTTGTTTTCAGTTCCAGTTTGAGAACCTTTGTGATTCTATTATTGTGAATAAATATGCGAGCCTAGCAGGTTTAATCTCCTATGTGTTAGACTGATAATGTTCCATCCTGCTAGCCACACCAAGCGAGTCGTTACATTTGTTTTATATATTTATCACATTTTATGTATCTGTTCAAATTAATGTTAACATTCATAATAACTATAAATAAAAAAAACAATAAAGAAACAGTGTATACTGAAGATAGGTAACTCACACTAGTGTCTGTATGTTGCAGAGTGGATTGGTTAGTCCAACACAGAGCAGCTCCACTCCTCTGTCTCCCAGGTCATTGTAGCTGAGGTCCAGTTCTCTCAGAGGACAGTTTGGTGTCTGGTGAATTGAGGCCAGAGTCTCACAGGATTTATATGAGAGTTTACAGCCATCCAGTCTGGAGAGAGGAGATAATCTGTTAGATATACAAATCCTCCAGAGTAARGATACTGTAAACATCAACTCAATAACAGAACTTACAGTGCTCTCTTGCAGGTTTTCACTACCGGCATTAACCTCTGATAACCTTTCTCTGATGTGTTGTATCTCTTCAGTTTAAACTTCTCCAACACATCCTCTGACATCAGTAACAGGTAGGCCAGGGCTGAACATTGGTCAGGTTTTAGTTTTATTTCTGAAAGAGTTCCTGAATGCAAGGAGGTCTGCATGTCTTCAACTAGAGAGTTGGCACCAAGTTCATTCAGACAGTGGAACAAGTTGATGATCCTTTCTGGTGAGGATTCCCTTTCGATGTTGTCTGAAAGGTACCTGACTGTTCTCTCAACTGTTTCCTCATTGGTCTGTGTTGTACTTCCTGTCTGTGTCAGAAGGCCTCGTAACAAATTCTGATTGGACTCCAGTGAGAGACCCAGAAGGAAGCGGAGGAACAGGTCCAGGTGTCCATTCTCACTCTTCAAGGCCTGGTCCACTGCGCTCCTGTGTAAGTCAGACAACTGGATTGACTCCTGCTTACTGTCTACTCTGTCGCTTACGAGTCAGGACTCAGGTAAACCCTGGATTGATCGTTTAACTCCCTACAGATGGTACCGTATTACTCCCTACAGATGGTACCGTATTACTCCTAACAGATGATACCGTATTACTCCCTACAGATGGTACCGTATTACTGAGTGCACTACTTTTGCCGTTTGAGTCATTTAGCAGACGCTCTTATCCGGAGCGATTTACAGTAGTGAGTGCAGACATTTTCTTACTCTTTCATACTAGCCCCCCTTGGGAATCCAACCCACAACCCTAGTGTTGCAAGTGCCATGCTCTACCATCCAGGGCCCAGGTCAAAAGTAGCGCACTGTATAGGGAATAGGGTACCATTTGGGACGAACACCGAGATATTTCCCCCTCCGTGTAGACACATACATCTTCTTCCTCCTTATGGGCTAATTTGTCTGATATGGAGCMCAGGAATTTCACTGTAGGCAACTTAAATAGGGTGTATAATGTGCTCACCATCCTCTAGGCTCACCACATAACCACTGATTGATAGTATTTCTCTCTGTGGTAGGAATAACTGACTGGACTGCTGACTGTASTGTAATTAATGTAGTTAATATTGTATTAAATATCTCTTGCTCCCGAGTGGCGCAGCAGTCTMAGAGGCATCAGTGTAGGAGGCGTCACTAAAGTCCCTGGTTTCAATCCAGGCTGTATCACATCCGGGCCGTGATTGGGAGTCCCATAGGGCTACGCACAATTGGCCCAGCGTCGTCCGGGTTTGGCCGGGGTAGGCCATCAAGAAAAATTTGTTCCTAACTGACTTGCCTAGTTTAAAAAAAAGGTTAAATTAAATAATTTAATCATGTACACTACCGGTCATAAGTTTGGGAACACCTACTCATTCAAGGGTTTTTATTTATTGTTACTTTTTTCTACATTATAGAATAATAGTGACGACATCCAAACTGGTTCCATGGTTGAAGAGAGAGGAAAGTTCCTTTCCCTTCAACTGACAACACAGGCATCTGGTCCAACCACCTACAGCAGCCTAGTTAACCTCTGGGACCTGCACCTTGAACTGGCTCCTGWATAACCAGCAGGGCTGATGAGCCAATAACTCTCCCCGCTAAATACAGTCTTTGTGAGAATAGTTCCCCCTTCTGGTGAATCCCTGCTAAACTAGCCAAATATAAAAAAATATAAGTTGTATCGACAAGATAACAAAAGTTATTTATTTGTAAAAAATGCATTTCAGAAATCACAGAATATACTCAAATATATTCCAGTAGGTATTCACACAATGCCATTAAGTGATTATTATGATATTTTTCCTATGTAGTATGTTTAACATAGTTTTCCGTGTTGCTATAAAAAAAGTTAGACACTCTACAAGGGGAAAATCTAACTATAACRTCACCTTATTGTTATTTAATCAGTTATAGGTCTCTTCTGATCSAGAGTTTAATTTATTTTACAGGGAATCAAACACTAATAAATAAAATCTACACAATTAAACATGTCAGCCTCAGAAACCAGGCACTAATATGTGAACCGCAACATCTGGTAGCTTAGCCATAACACCTGCTGTTATTACATGACCGATACAACAATGTGTTCTGTCTTGATCTCATAGCAACAAATATACACTTGATGCAAATATCATGATACAGTAGTTCTCTTTAAAAAAAAATAATGTTGTTATACACATGTAATAAACAGACAACGTGACAAATGTCTTGACAGCACGGTAGGAGTTTTGACCTGTAAAAACGTAAATGGTGTGTTTTCTTTCTTCCGTGTCACATCACATCTGCCACCTCCTGAAGCCCATGAACAGGCTGCAGGCGTAGCACAGTGTCACCACAAAGGCAAATATCTAGAGGAGAACCAGGACAACAACAAACAAAAAAGGTTAGGCTAACTCACAGAGAGCCTTGAGCAATGACACCTAATGTACTAGCAGCAGCTATATAATACAACACCAGCAACATCACTGAACCAACTAGTAGTAGAGTCAGGAGAACAGCGGCCAAACATTAACTCATGGAACGCAAAGGCCTACAGCTCAATTTACTGAAAAAACATTGACTTAGATTAGGAGTTTACTACAGAGCTTTTGTGTTTGGTCTCCTCGGTAACGAAGTGTTACGTTCTGAGAACAGCTCTGTGCAGTACAGGAGCTACCAATACAGAAATGGAGGCGGCTGTCGGGACGAAGCACAACATCCGTTCCCTCTCAACAGGAGAACACTGATTCATATAATACGACCTCACCAAGAGGCTCTAACAACATCACTGTGTTATAGTAGTAACACTGGGTTTATAATACTAGAACAATAATAACATGTTATAGTAGTACAGACCTCTGGGTTTATAATACTAGAACAATAATAACATGTTATAGTAGTAACAGACCTCTGGGTTTATAATACTACAACAATAATAACATGTTATAGTAGTAACAGACCTCTGGGTTTATAATACTAGAACAATAATAACATGTTATAGTAGTAACAGACCTCTGGGTTTATAATACTAGAACAATAATAACATGTTATAGTAGTAACAGACCTCTGGGTTTATAATACTAGAACAATAATAACATGTTATAGTAGTACACTGGGTTTATAATACTAGAACAATAATAACATGTTATAGTAGTAACAGACCTCTGGGTTTATAAACTAGAAAAATCGATTCCAATAACTGATCGTTTGCTTGAGTCTGCCTGGAGTGGCAGATGAGGAGGTTGTCATTAGTTACCACAAAGTCATAATTATGGATAAACCACACCGATTTCTACAATTTATCTTCTTAAAATCTGATTAACCTTAAATTAAAATAAAAAAATATTACAACAATTTTGACTTTGGTAACTAGTGACAACCAGATGGGCAGGGTTTGCAGTTCTGGGAACTTTCTATTGGTTTATCAACCCAGGCAAACTCAAACAGGCACCCCAGGTATGAAGAATTTGAATGAAAAGCCTGGTCTGATCAGTGAACCACCATTTGCATTACAGATAGCCTTGACATTGTGTGTTAGTGTACACTGACCGTAGCTGCCACGTTAATACTGTATTGTCTGTTGTCCAGGAAGGTGAGTATATTCCCACTAAGGCTGTTACACATCCTGGCATGGAGCTGTTGTACTACTGATGACCCTCTGGCAGACGTAACAGCAGCCTCCAGCACCAACGCACTGAAGTAGAACAGCAGTGCTGTGAAGTGGTACAGCACATCCTGCAATGAAGATGGAAAGACACGGTTATAATATGGATCGAGAGTAGTCAGATCTCATTGAATGTATTGAGAAAATCACGTGTGGTAGGAGGTTACATGAGAGACCGGCCGCCTCCAAGAGATAGGGTTACAGTAAGAGACCGGCCGCCTCCCAAGAAATAGGGGATTACAGTAAGAGACCGGCCGCCTCCCAGAGAGATAGGAGTTACAGTAAGAGACCGGCCGCCTCCCAGAGAGATAGGGGATTACAGTAAGAGACCGGCCGCCTCCCAGAGAGATAGGGGATTACAGTAAGAGACCGGCGCCTCCCAGAGAGATAGGGGTTACAGTAAGAGACCAGCTGCCTCCCAGAGAGATAGGGGATTACAGTAAGAGACCGGCTGCCTCCAAGAGAGATAGGGGATTACAGTAAGAGACCGGCCGCCTCCCAGAGAGACGGGGTTACAGTAAGAGACCGGCCGCCTCCCAGAGAGATAGGGGATTACAGTAAGAACCGGCCGCCTCCCAGAAGAATAGGGAATTACAGTAAGAGACCGGCTGCCTCCCAGAGAGACGGGTTACAGTAAGAGACCGGCCGCCTCCCAGAGAGATAGGGGATTACAGTAAGAGACCAGCTGCCCCCCAAATGGCACCCTACTACTATATAGTGCACTATCTTTGACCTACGTTTGACCTGAGCCTTATGAATAAGGGTGCAATTTCGTAGGTAGCCACAGACTCCCTTCTGTTGACCATGGGACTCAGGGCCCACAGACTGGCTATTGTCTGGTGTGAGCTCACTATTCTCTCAGTAGCTGTGTCACAAGCTTTGTTTTCTCATTGTCTATGAGATGAACAACACACACACACACGCACACACGCACACAAGCACACACCACCACACACACACACACCACACACACACACACACACACACACACACCACACACACACACACACACACACAACACACAACACACACACACACCACACACACACACCACACACACCACACACACACGACTACTTTAGGAGAAGAACTGGAGCCTGGTGGGTCTGAGGCCTGTCTGTGGATAGGTCCCAAATGGTACTCTATTCCCTATATAGTGCACTACTGTTGACCGGGTCATTTGGGACGCAGCCTGTGTCAATACTGTACTGTAGCTTGTAGTGTAGGCAGTACCCTTCAAGTCAACCTCTAGTGCAAGTCAGTCATTAGTACTTCATGTTTATTATTAGTTCATGTGTAAGTGTGGCAAAGTCATTTGGATAAAAGCGTCTGCCAAATGTAGAAATATAATTAAGATATGAAAGTGTTAATACATGTGGAAAAAGCATTGAGGATAAATTCGGGCCAGCAGGGCCAGTAGCAGCAGAGCTGGGATCAGGCCAGTAGCAGCAGACCTGGATCAGGGGAGCAGCCGCAGAGCTGGATCAGGGCCAGCAGCAGCAGCAGAGCTGGATCAGGCCAGTAGCAGCAGCAGAGCGGGATCAGGGCCAGTAGCAGCAGCCAGAGCTGGATCAGGGCCAGTAGCAGCAGACCTGATGTCCAGCAGCAGCAGAGCTGGACAGAGGCCAGACAGCAGCAGAGCTGGGATCAGGGCCAGCAGCAGCAGAGCTGGGATCAGGGCCAGCAGCAGCAGAGCTGGATCAGGCCAGCAGCAGCAGAGCTGGGATCAGGCCAGCAGCAGCAGAGCTGGATCAGGGCCAGCAGCAGCAGAGCTGGATCAGGGCCAGCAGCAGCAAGCTGGATCAGGCCAGCAGCAGCAGAGCTGGATCAGGGCCAGCAGCAGCAGACTGGGATCAGGCCAGCAAGCAGCAGCAGAGCTGGGATCAGGGCCAGTAGCAGCAGCAGAGCTGGATCAGGCCAGTAGCACAGACTGGATCAGGGCCAGCAGCAGCAGTAGAGCTGGATCAGGCCAGCAGCAGTAGAGCTGGATCAGGGCCAGCAGCAGTAGAGCTGGGATCAGGGCCAGTGTGAGGACTGATTGGCACACAACACTGACTGGTCTGCCCGTCTGCCTGCCTAGGACCGTTGTTTTTCAGTAAATGAAATGACAGACGTTTTACATTATGGCTCACCCAGCACATGCAGTGCGTTCTTGCCGTTATAATGGCACTAGGCTCTGCCCTGTTACATGGCTTTAAGTTTCTCGACAGACTAGTAGAGCAGCTCTCTGTAATGTTTCAGTGTCTCTGGTCAGTTGTGATACCTGCATGTGTAGAGACACCCTCATGACTAAGTTGTGATGAGATCATACTCAGTAGGTGTGGTGCAGAGTGTTTCCACTCCGTGTGTCATTACACACACACACACACACACACACCTCCCCCATCTCTCTCTCTCACACACACACACACACACACACACACACACACACACACAACACACACACACACACACCACACACACACACACACACACACCACACACACACACACACACACACACACACCACACACACACACACACACACACACACACACCTGTCTGTGGAGGACATCCTCTGTACTGTAATTAGGACTATCAAAGAGCAGGATTGATCTACATCTGTAGTGACACTGAATGGAACTATGGAGTCACAGCATTTCAACAGAGTTCAGGGAACTCTATGGAGTCACAGCAGTTCAACAGAGTTCAGGAACTGCTATGGAGTCACAGCATTTCAACAGGAGTTCAGGGGAACTGCTATGGATCACAGCATTTCAACAGGACTTCAGGGAACTGCTATGGAGTCACAGCATTTCAACAGGAGTTCAGGGAACTGCTATGGAGTCACAGCAGTTCAACAGGAGTTCAGGGAACTGCTATGGAGTCACAGCATTTCAACAGGAAGTCGGGGAACTGCTATGGAGTCACAGCATTTCAACAGGAGTTCAGGGGAACTGCTATGGAGTCACAGCATTTCAACAGGAGTTCAGGGAACTGCTATGGAGTCACAGCAGTCAACAGGGAGTTCAGGGGAACTGCTATGGAGTCACAGCATTTCAACAGGAGTTCAGGGGAACTGCTATGGAGTCACAGCGTTTCAACAGGAGTTCAGGAACTGCTATGGAGTCACAGCATTTCAACAGGAGTTCAGGAACTGCTATGGGGTCGGCAGCGTTTGAATGAGGCTCCTGAAGAACATGCTTCCTGATTATTCTAAAGCTATTTGTGTTTGGTTTGCAGGGTGATCTCCAAATCATCGGATTCAAATAGCAAATGTCCAGACTGAAGACTACTATTTGTTTATCATTTAAATTGTGTTTAGTGCCGAGGTGGAAATAAACCCGCACCAACCAGTTGGACAGCCCTGAAGTGATAAACCAAACAGACCAGGAAGACTGGAGTTGGACAGCCCTGAAGTGATAAACCAAACAGACAAGGAAGACTGGAGTTGGACAGCCCTGAAGTGATAAACCAAACAGACCAGGAAGACTGGAGTTGGACAGCCCTGAAGTGATAAACTAAACAGACCAGGAAGACTGCAGTTGGACAGCCCTGAAGTAATAAACCAAACAGACCAGGAAGACAGGAGTTGGACAGCCCTGAAGGGTAAACCAAACAGACCAGGAAGACTGGAGTTGGACAGCCCTGAAGTGATAAACCAAACAGACCAGGAAGACTGGAGTTGACAGCCCTGAAGTGTTAAACCAAACAGACCAGGAAGACTGGAGTTGGACAGCCCTGAAGTGATAAACCAAACAGACCAAGAAGACTGGAGTTGGACAGCCCTGAAGTGGAAACCAACCAGACCAGGAAGACTGGAGTTGGACAGCCCTGAAGTGATCAACCAACCAGACAAGGAAGAATGGAGTTGGACAGCCCTGAAGTGATAAACCAAAACAGACCAGGAAGACTGGAGTTGGACAGC
Organism: Salvelinus sp. IW2-2015; assembly: GCF_002910315.2. NCBI lineage: Eukaryota > Metazoa > Chordata > Actinopteri > Salmoniformes > Salmonidae > Salvelinus > Salvelinus sp. IW2-2015. The sequence continues at coordinate 19,001 of NW_019946595.1, forward strand.
CCTGAAGTGATAAACCAACCAGACCAGGAAGACTGGAGTTGGACAGCCCTGAAGTGATAAACCAACCAGACCAGGAAGACTGGAGTTGGACAGCCCTGAAGTGATTAAACCAACCAGACCAGGAAGACCTCTACCTCTGATAAAGAATGTCATGTGACGTCAGTATACCTGTGTATATCTGACGTAAAGAAGATCTGTACCGCTGCTGGTTTTTCACTGCTCCCAACCTGTTTACCAAGAATGATTGTTTTCTGTGACCTGTTCCTCGGGTAAGCCTGGTCACTACACTCACCATCAGGTTCCAGTCAGTGTTGATCCTGTCAGCCAGGCCCAGGAGGAAGAGGAGGAGGTACACGCTGGAGCAGAAGAACGTGCTGACAGAGACAAACATCACCCAGCCCTGTAGCAGGGGCACGGGCACGTTGGAGGACGCCACCAGGATCCATACTAACCCTCCAAATATCTGGAAGGACAGAATACAGAAGATTTGTTCGACAATTCATCGTACGTGAGACTGATTGATATTTGTGACATAATAAATGCTTTAAGGATATCAGGACTGTTTGACCAGACTGTGAGATCTGATCATTACATGAATGTCTGTTTATTTCAACTGCATCCTAGGCCTGACACAGGGTACGATTTCCATTTGTGAAAAGGACAGGATGTTATAAACTGAACACAGATTATTTATAGGCCTAAAAGGAGCAGGATGTTATAAACTGAACACAGATTATTTATAGGCCTAAAATGAGCAGGATGTTATAAACTGAACACAGATTATTTATAGGCCTWGTAGCACACTGCTATACTATTAGCTGGAGAACAGTTGTATCTATTTTGTCGTTCACTTCACAATGACACAATGTACAGTATGCTCAGTATCACCACTACACTATCAGATTGTACAATAGGGAGTTGCCTATATGCCGTTAGTAAAACAGTAATGACTGAACTCCCAGTACTATGACGCTACCTGCCTGGCTCCTCTGATAGTGTTATACATAACTATCTGTGCGATGATAAAACGATGAAAAAGCTCATCCTAAAGCTCAAATGAACAAAATGAACTAAGCAGAATTAATAGAGACTATCGATTAGRCTGCAGTTTCCCCAATTAGGCCTACTTCAAACAAGGGTGTACCCAGAATCTATCTGACCACCGGTGATGTATTTGCTTACAAAACTCGTAGTCAGAAATAGAGATGCGACACTCACAATTTCCAAGCAGATCAGAGCACCGGAGTACGTCCTCAATATTTGTAGTCCCAATGGCAAAGATATCGTCGGCGCTGGGAATGCTGTCACCGCAGGATTCGTCGCTGGCTCCGACATCCTTTCCGTCTTGTATCTCGACAAAGGACACCAACTCAAGCAAATTCTTCTACAGTCATGTGTCCCTAACTGGTCTAACAGGTGCACGGCTCCTCCCTTCACTTTATCCAACTCTACCCTGCCCGCAGAGTGGAGGCAGACGCAGTTACCGCAATACCTCACCTCGATCTCTCTGTCGCGACTCGCTAAAGATGAATCTGCTACGAATTGAACGTGCCTGAGTAAATGAGAGATGGGCCCTACTATAGAATCCCTTTCGAGAAAAAAATACGATACAAACAGGCAGACTAGATGCAGTGATGCCGATTAATTTCCACAGATGTTGATAGGCCACTCTGAAGTCAATATTAGTCTACCTGCAGGGGGAGAAAATTCCAAGGTGAGAGGAATCTGAGAAAGGGAAAGCGGAGCTGTGATTTATCTGCAAGCGGAAACAGCTTCATGGTTTAGGTAAATAATTGCACAACTTAAGTTGTTTACTCAATAACCATGACCCACAGAGAAACGTCACCAAATAGCACCTCACACCCTACGTAGTGCACTACGTTTAAGGTGCCATTTGGGGCGTACCATTAGCCTACACCTGCAAGCCTCTGAATGTAATAGAGCAGGCCTCGTGTCTGTCACTTATCTATATTGTCAGAGAGAGTGAGAACAGTATTATGAGAGAGGGATTGTTATTTTATATAGGGGCAGTAACAGGCTAGAAAAGCTCCACCTGGTTAATGTTTTACCTGGAATATGTGGATAAACTCAGCTCCTGTTGACATAACCCCAAGCTGCGCATGCTGTTAACAATGTTAGAGTCCGTCCAATTAAGGACTCATCCATTTCACTTGCTGTACTCTATTCCTAAAGTTACTATTTCACTGGCTGTACTCTATTCCTAAAGTTACTATTTCACTGGCTGTACTCTATTCCTAAAGTTACTATTTCCTGTCAGTTAGGACGGTAGAGCATCCTACTGTAGAGAGAGATTGACTCCCTTCCTGGGTCAGTTAGGAGGTAGAGCATCTAACTTTTGTAGAGAGAGATTGAATCCCCTTCCTGTGCCAGTTAGGCAGGTAGAGCCAGCATCTACTGTAGAGAGAGGTTGATCACCTATCCTGCCAGTTAGGAAAGGTAGAGCACTCATCTACTGTAGAGAGAGGTTGAATCACCTTCCTGTCCGTTAGGAGGTAGAGCCAGCATCTACTGTAGACGAGAGGTTTGAATCACCGTTCCTGTCAGTTAGGAGGTAGAGCAGCATCTACTGTAGGAGAGACGGTTGATTCACCTTCCTGTCAGTTAGAGGTAGAGCAACATCTACTGTAGAAGAGGTTATTCCCCTTCCTGTCAGTTAGGCGGTGAGCAGCATCTACTGTAGAGAGAGAGGTTGAATCCCCTTCCCTGTCAGTTAGGAGGTAGAGGCAGCATCTACTGTAGAGAGAGATTGATTCACCTTCCTGTCAAGTTAGGGAGGGTAGAGCAGCATCTACTGTAGAGCCGAGGTTGGAATCACCCCTTCCTGTCAGTAGGAGGTAGAGCACAATCTCTACTGTACAGAGAGGTTGAATCCCTTCCTGTCAACACGTTAGGACGGTAGAGCAGCCATCCTACTGTAAGGAGAGGTTTGATTCACCTTCCTGTCAGTTAGGAGGTAGAGCAGCATCTACTGTAGAGAGAGGTTGAATCCCCTTCCTGTCAGTTAGGAGGTAAGAGCATCTACTGTGCGAGCAGAGATTGAATCAACCTTCCTGTCAGTTAGGAAGGTAGAGCAGCATCCTACTGTAGAGAGAGGTTGCAATCCCCTTCTGTCAGTTAGGAGTAGAGCAGCATCTACTGTACGAGAGAGGTTGAATCCCCTTCCTGTCAGTTAGGAGGTAGAGCAATCTACTTGTGTGGAGAGAAGATTGATCACCTTCCTGTCAGTTAGGAGGTAGAGCATACTACTGTAGAAAAGGGAACCAAGAGGGGGGGTTTTTTGAATCCGCTTTCCTGTCAAGTTAGGAGGTAGACGCAAGCATCTACTGTAAGAGAGAGGTTGAAATCCCCCTTCCTGTCAGTTTAGGAGGTAGAGCATCTACTGTAGAGAGAAGGTTGAATCCCTTCTGTCCAGTTAGGAGGTAGAGCATCTACTGTAGCAGAGAGGTTGAATTCCCCTTCCTGTCAGTTAGGAGGTAGAGCAGCATCTGGACTGTAGAGAGAGGTTGATATCCCTTCCTGTTCCAGTTAGGCAGTGTAGACGAGCAGCATCTACTGTAGAGAGAGGTTGATTCCCCAATTCCTGTCAGTTAGAGGTAAGATGCAGCATCTACTGTAAGAGAGAGGTTTGAATCCCCTTCCTGTCCAGTTAGGAAGGTAGAGCCGCATCTACCCTGTAGAGAGAGGTTGAAATCCCCTTCCTGTCATAGTTAGGGAGGTAGAGCATCTACTGTAGAGAGAGGTCGAATCACCTTGCCTGTCAGTTAGGAGGTAGAGCATCTACTGTAGAGAGGTGAATCCGCCTTCCTGTCAGTTTAGGAGGTAGAGCAGCATCTACTGTAGAGAGAGGTTGAATCACCTTCCTGTCATTAGGAGTCAGCGCAATCTACTGTAGAGAGAGGTTGAATCCCCTTCCTGTCAGTTCGGAGGTAAGAGGCAGCATCTTACTGTAAGAGAGAGGTTGAATCACCTCCTTGTCCGTTAGGAGGTAGAGGCATCTACTGTAGGAAGGCGAGGTTGAATCCCCTTCCCTGTCAGTTAGGAGGTAGAGCAGCATCTACTGTAGAGAGCAGGTTGAATCACCTTCCTGTCAGTTAGGAGGTAGAGCAGCATCTACTGTAAGAGAGGTTGAAATCACCTTCCTGTCAGTTAGGAGGTAGAGCAGCATCTACTGTACAGAGAGGTTGATTCCCCTTCCTGTCAGTTAGGAGGTAGAGGCATCTACTGTACAGAGAGGTTGAAATCCCCCTTCTGTCAGTTAGGAGGTAGAGCCTCTACTGTAGAGAAGAGGTTGGTTCACCCTTCCTGTTCAGTTAGGAGGTAGAAGCATCACCTCTAGAGAGGAGGTTGAATCCCCCTTCCTGTCAGTTCGGAGGTAGAGCATCCTACCTGTAGAGAGAGGTTGAATCCCCTTCCTGTCAGTTAGGAGGTAGCGCAGCATCTACTGTAGAGAGAGGTTGAATCCCCCCTCCTGTCAGTTAGAGGTAAGAGTCAGCACCTATGTAGAGCCAGAGGTTGATCCCCTTCCTGTCAGGTTAGGAGGTAGAGCAGCATCCTACTGTAGAGAAGAGGTTGAAATCCCCTTCCTGTTCAGTTAGGAGGTAGAGCATCCTACCTTCTTAGATGAGAGGTTGAAATCCCCCTTCCTGTCAGTTAGGAGGTAGAGGCAGCATCTTATCCTACTGTAGAGAGAGTTTGAATCCCTTCCTGTCAGTTAGGAGGTAGAGCAGCATCCTACTGTGGAGAGAGATTGTTTAAATCACCTTCCTGTCGTTAGGGAGGTAGGAGCAGCATCTACTGTAGAGAGAGGTTGAATCCCCTTCCTGTCAGTTATGGAGGTCAGAGCAGCATCTACTGTAGAGAGAGGTTTGAATCCCCTTCCTGTCAGTTAGGAAGGTAGAGCATGCTACTGTGGAGAGAGATTGAATCTACCTTCCTGTCAGTTAGGAGGTAGAGCAGATCTACTGTAGAGAGAGGTTGGAATCCGCCCTTCCTGTCAGTTAAGGAGGTAGAGCAGATCTACTGTAGAGAGAGTTGAATCCCCCTTCTGCGCAGAGTAAGTACGCGAGAGGTAACCCTCTGCCAGGAGACATCTTACTGTACAAGAGGGTTTGCATTCCCTTCCTGTCAGTTAGGAGGTAGAGCACGCATCTACCTGTAGAGAGAGGTTGAATCCCTTCCTGTCAGTTAGGACGGTAGAGCAGCATCTATGTAGAGCAGAGGTTGATTACCATTCCTGTCGTTAGGAGGTAGAAGCAGCATCTACTGTAGAGAGAGGTTGAATCCCCTTCCTGTCAGTTACGGAGGTAGAGCAGCATCTACTGTAGAGAGAGGTTGAATCCCTTCCTGTCAGTTAGGAGGTAGAGCATCTATGTAGCAGGGTTGAATCACCTTCCTGTCAGTTAGGAGGTAGAGCATCTACTGTAGAGAGGTTGAATCCCTTCCCTGTCTAGTTAAGGAGGTAGAGCAGCATCTACTGTAAGAGGAGAGGTTTGAAATCACCTCTGGTCAGTTAGGAGTTAGAGCATCTACTGTAGAGAGAGGTTGAATCCCTTCCTGTCAGTTAGGAGGTTAGAGCAGCATCTTACTGTAGAGAGAGGTTGAATCACCTTCCCTGTCAGTTAGGAGGTAGAGCATCTAAACTGTAGAGAGGTTGAATCCCCTTCCTTTGTCAGTTAGGAGGTAGAGCCAGCATCTACTGTAGAGGAGGTTGAATCACTTCCTGTCAGTTTAGGAGGTAGAGGCAGCATCTACTGTAGAGAGAGGTTGAATCACCTTCCTGTCAGTTAGGAGGGTAGTAGCAGCATTACTGTACAGCGGAGGTTGATTCCCTTCCTGTCAGTTAGGAGGTAAGAGCATCTACTGGTACAGAGAGGTTTGAATCCCCTTACCTGTCAGTTAGGAGGTAGAGCATCTACTGTAGAGAAGAGGTTGGTTCACCTCCTCGTCCAGTAGAGGTAGAGCATCTACTCTAGAGAGAGGTTGAACCCTTCCTGTCAGTTAGGAGGTAGAGATCTACTGTAGAGACGAGGTTGATCCCTTCCTGTCAGTTAGGAGAGTAGAGCAGCATCTACTGTCAGAGAGAGGTTGAATCCCCTTCTGTCAGTTAGGAGGTAGAGGCAGCATTACTGTAGGAGAGGTTGAATGCCCTTCTGTTCAGTTAGGAGGTACGAGCAAGGCATCTCTACTGGTAGAGAAGAGGTTGAATCCCCTCCTGTCAGTTAGGAGGATAGAGCAGCATCTACGTAGGAGACGGTTGACTCCCCTTCTGTCAGTTGGGGTAGAGCAGCATCTACTGTAGAGAGAGGTTGAATCCCCTTCCTGTCAGTTAGGAGGTTAGAAGCAGCGCATCTAACTGTAGAGAGAGGTTGATACCTTCCCTGTCAGTTAGGAGGTTAGAACATCTAACTGTAGAGAGAGGTTGAATCACTTCCTGTCAGTTAGGAGGGTAGGCCGCACATATACTGTAGAGGAGGTTGAATCCCTCCTGTCAAGTTAGGAGGTAGAGCATCCTACTGTAGAGAGGGTGGGGGTGAATCCCCCTTCCTGTCAGTTGGAGGTAGAGCATATACTGTAGAAGAGGGTTTGAATCCCTTACTGTCAGTTAGGAGGTAGAGCGCAATCTACTGTAGAGCAGCAGGTTGAATTCACCTTCCTGTCAGTTAGGAGCGTAGAGCATTCATCTAACTGTAGAGAGGTTGAATCCTTCCTGTCAGTTAGGAGGTAGAAGCAGCATCTAAACTGTGAGAGAGGTTGAATCCCCTTCCTGTCCAGTTAGGACAGGTAGAGCATCTACTGTAGAGAGACGGTTGAATCCCTTCCTGTCAGTTAGGAGGTGAGCATCTACTGTAGAGAGAGGTTGATTCCCCTTTCCTGTCAGTTAGGCGGTAGAGCATCTCTGGTAGAGAGAGGTTGAATCCCTTCCTGTCAGTTAGGAGGGTAGAGGCATCTCTGTAGAGAGAGGTTGATTCCCCTTCTGTCAGTTGGACGGTAGAGAGCATCTAATTGTGAGGAGGTTGAATCACCTTCTGGCACATCTCTGCTCTATGAAGTGAAGCACTGTGGAGTGCCTGCTGTCCAGTGGTGATATCTTACCAGTTGCAACTAGTTCTCATCCCTGAAGCAGACATCTACTCAGCAGAAATGGATATGGCTGGTCTCTATCCTCCCTGGACTATGCTGCTGTCCCTTATATGTCGTGTAACTGTGCATGTTAATTCCAGGAGACGCAGGAGTAGCAGGAGTTGATGGACCGTCTGGACTGAAAGGGAAAGCCAGGTGAGCTTCGTTCGTTTATTTAGCCTCGTTCTTTGTTCATGTATATTTCCAAACCACTCTGGGTATGTGGGAACTCCTTCATGACTGTTGGAAAAGCATTCCAGGTGAAGCTGGTTGAGAGAATGCCAAGAGTGTGCAAAGCTGTCCATCAGGCAAAGGGTGGACTACCTTGAAGAATCTAAAATATATCTTGACTTGTTAAACACTTTTTGGGTTACTACATGATTCCATATGTGTTATTTACACAGTTTTGATGTCTTATTCTACAATGTAGAAAATAGTAAAAAAACAAAGAAAAACCCCTTGATCGAGTAGGTTTGTCCAAACTTTGGACTGGTGCTGTATGTTTCCAAACCACTGGAGATAGTACCTCCAAGTCACTATCATACAAATGCTGTGTCTTCACATTGTGGACTGGTCTAGTTACAAAGAGAGATTTCCTGAAACAGAATGATGTTTATTGTGAGACACATGCCGTACCTGACTACAAGCATGTTCTGACAGGAACAACATGTGCTGCGGGAGGTACAGGAAGGTCGTTGGACAGATGGACATCAATGTCAGAAAGCTGAAGAATGCAGTCAAGTTTGTGAAAAATGGTAAGTCATTCTATTCTGCTTAAATCATCATTTCAGGTCAGATCATTAGAAAACAATTTAACTAAATTAAGAAAATCTCAGCCAATGTGTAGCACAACGTAAATCAAACTGGCATTCCACAACAAACAACAATATTGTTTTGACTTGGATTGAATGAATAAGGAGTTTAGACTCCCACTTATTACATCTCATATGTCATATTCAGTCATTTTTAGGCATTAAGGAAACGGAGGAGAAATTTACCTGATTGTGAAAGAGGCCAGAAAGTACCGAGAGGCTCTGATAAACTGTAAGCTGAGGGGCGGTATGCTGGCCATGCCCAAAAACAGACACCAACACCCTGATAGCAGACTACGTCACCCAGGCTGGCCTGACCCAGGTCTTCATCGGCTGCAGGCTGGGCAGAATGGGGGAGGGCCTGTTTACGCAGACCTGACCCCAGTGAGGAACTATACGGCCTGGGGCCTAGAGGAGCCATCAGGGGCCCCTTCCAACAGCCAGCTGTGTGAAGATGGTCAGCACAGGTATGGCAAGACATTTTAACATGTACTCACTACGATGTGACTAGTCCTAAATCTCAATTCTAGATATCAATGAGCAACACTGAATGGCACTCTATTCTGCCCTATGGTGATGCACTACTCTGGTCAAACGTAGTGCATCAAGCTAGGGAATAGGGTGCCACTTTAGACACAACCAATAAATACTATTGGACTTAGTACCATTTCAGAGTCGAGATATCGGCTGTGTGTTCCCCTGCTCAGACGTTGCCACGTATCAGCCAATGGTTGCGTGCCAGTCATCGACCGTGCCGTTTGGTACCAGATTGCTATGACGTAATGAATGTAGTCAGCCGATACTTCATAAATACCTATCCAAATCAAATCAAATGTATTATAAAGCCCTTCGTACATCAGCTGATATCTCAAAGTGCTGTACAGAAACCCAGCCTAAAACCCCAAACAGCAAGCAATGCAGGTGTAGAAGCACGGTGGCTAGGAAAAAACTCCTAGAAAGGCCAAGAACCTAGAAAGAAACCTAGAGAGGAACCAGGTGTTGTGAGACCTGGGATGCGTCGGCAACGTCTGAGCAAAGAGGGGGGGGACGCCACCATCAACACTTCCACTAGTCCTCCTGATTGTAATCCCCCCACAGGCACCTGGAACAGGTGGAGTGTGACATCACCATGTACTACGTGTGCGAGTTCAAGAAGAGCAGGAGAGGTCTCGCCGCCGTGCTGTGATGTCATCGAGTGGTCGAAGGTTGTTGATGTGGACATTAGACCTTTATACTAAGACAGAAACCAGTAGTACTTTAACCTGTAGATAAACATGTAGCCTTATAGAAACTAGACAAAGGTCATTGATATAAACCTAGCCTATTGATATTAATGAGAGATAAAAGTTGGTATCCATGGGGCCTCCCGAGTGGCGCAGCGGTCTAAGGTGTCACTACAGACCGCGGGTTCGATCCCGGCTGTATCGCAACCGGCCGTGATCGGGAGTCCCATAGTGCAGTGCACAATTGGCCCAGTGTCGTCCGGGTTAGGGGAGTGTTTGGCCGGGGGGGCTATACTTGGCTCATGGCGCTCTAGCGCCTCCTTGTGGCGGGCCGGGCGCCTGTAGACTGACCATGGTAGTCAGTTGAACAGTGTTTCCTCCGACACATTGGTGCGGCTGACTTCTGGGTTAAGCGGGCGCGGGTGTTAATAAGAAGCTCGGTTTGGCGGGTCATGTTTCAGAGGACGTATGACTCGACCTTCGACCCTCCCGAGCCCTGGGGAGTTGCAGTGACGAGATAAGATCGAAATTGGGGAGAAAATGTTTTTTTTTTTTTTTTTTAGTTGGTATTCCTTTTGACACTTAAACCTTTTGTTTTGGGGATAGCATATGAAACCTTTTCCTTTGTGTAATAAACACCATACTAATCAACCCACCTCATTTTGATTGTCCATTTATTCAGATCAGAACAGGTAAGATTGTGTTTCTAGTGAGCAGCAGCACAGCGGCAAGGAAAAACTCCGAGAAGAAAGGAAGAAACCTGGAGAGGAACCAAAAAGCTAAACATTCATTGCACCAGTAACTTTAGGAATACAGTACAAGCCAGTGAAATAGTAACTTTAGGAATAGAGTACAGCCAGTGAAATAGTAACTTTAGGAATAGAGTACAAGCAGTGAAATAGTAACTTTAGGAATAGAGTACAGCCAGTGAAATAGTAACTTTAGGAATAAGTACAGCCAGTGAAATAGTAACTTTAGGAATAGAGTACAGCCAGTGAAATAGTAACTTTAGGGAAATAGAGTACAGCCAGTGAATAGTAACTTAAGGAATAGAGTAACAGCCAGTGAAATAGTAACTTTAGGAATAGAGTACAGCCAGTGAAATAGTAAACTTTAGGAATAGAGTACAGCCAGTGAAATAGTAACTTTTAGGAATAGAGTACAGCCATGA
>NW_019946596.1:0-29335 GCF_002910315.2 Salvelinus sp. IW2-2015
AAAAGAAGAGAGATTCGTCTCTCTCATCTCTCTCTCCTCGCTCTCCTTTCCGGGCTCTCTCTCTCTCTTCTCTCTTCTCTCCTCTCTCTCTCTTCTCTTCTCTCTCTCTCTCTCTCTCTCTCTTCTTCATCTCTCCTTGATCGCTCCTCTCCTCTCTCCTTGCCTCCTCTCTTCCTTCCCCCTTCCACTCCGCCCTCCCAGTCCAGTGAATCGCACCAGATTAAGGGCTGAATTGAAGATTAATCTGTCAATCGAACATGCACTTCGCTTTAAATTAACTGTAACTCAGTAAAATCAATAGTACGATCTGTTCCGCATGTAATACATTTTTTGTTCTGTATAGCACTTTTTGTTCTGTATCATTGTTTTGTTTCAGTTAGTATGTTTTTTTTTTTTCTAAAATAAAGGATGTATACAAACCATCATCAACCTGTCCTATATCCCTGCGACGTTACAAGAGAGGGCCAACAGTGACCTGAGATCCTCAGCTGAAGACAATGTTTTGGCATGGGGGGCAGCCAATGGCATACGGGGACAGGTACAAGATACACACACACACAAGCAAACTCACCAATACGCCACGACAGTTATAATCACAACATCAGTTTATATTGGACCTGCCTATGTGTGCTGTAGGACACTTGGAACATTGAATGGTTGACCTGACAGAGACGGGGATCATATCAGTCCAGAGAGGGGCTGGCCACAGCAGACACATTCCTCGGTCGTACTGCGGTGTGGTGCTGGGGCCAACACTGTGGGGACGCCTGTTCACCGCATCTCCTGAACACAGGTGGGGTCTAACACCGCAGCTCATATGCCAGACACAACACCACCACACCACTGACTGGACATAGTGCGCTACCAGTACTGCAAGACAATCGACATTGTTCGTCGGTGCTTCGCGATTCGCGGCTTCGGGGCTTGCGCACACATGTTTCTATCACACATCACAGGGGCCGCGTCCGGCGGTGTGTTCAACACACACACACACACACACACGCACCACAGGATAGGAGGCGCACACGCAAGCTACACACACACAGTGCGCATTTGACGAGGTGAAGCAGTCTCGCTTCGCTAGCCGGGACATGTATGACACGAGTACTGCAAGTTGTGTTCACTGATCCATTGCTCACGCAGCCTGCCGACTTCAGGAACGGTCGTGGGGTCACAACCACACACGCACGACACACACACACAGCACAACACACACACACACACACACACACACACACACACACACACACAGCACACCACACAGTGCGAATGCACACACACACACACAATCACACACACCCACAACCCCATGTAAACAGCACTGTCACATACGAGATCAGGCGAGCACGCACAGGGTGACACTACTGAATCCAACACAAAGACACAACTAGCACACTCACGTCCACACCTAATGAATCACTCACAAAACATCAATCATCGCCGCAACACACATAAGCAGAGGAGATTATAAACGGCTAACACAACCTAATTATGTAGCTCTCACAAACAGGACTAACGAGCTGATGCTGAAGCCGTACCTAAGAGGGCGGGAGCCCAGGGACAAGCGAGCGGCACGGAAGAGAAGGAGCTATTAAATAATAACTTCTACAAGACACTCTCCTCTCTTCCCCGCCTTCTCTGTTCTCTCTCTCATCTCTCTCTATGTCTGTCCTCTCCTCTTCCCCCTCTCTCTCTCTCCTTTCTCTCCTGCCCTCTCTCTGTCTTTCTCTCTCTCTCTGCTTCCCTCTCTCTCTCTCATCATTCTCTCTCTCCTCCGTTCGAAGCTCGTCTCTCTTTCTCTTTCTTTCCTCCTGTCTCTCCATCTATTTTCTTCCTCTGTCCTCTTCTCTCTCTCATCTTTCCCCTCTTCTCTCTCTTCTCTCTCTTCTTCCTTCCCGTCTGATCTCTCTCTTTCCCCCTCTCTTTTCTATCTCTCCTCCCCTCATCTCTCTCTCTCTTCTCCGTCTCTCCTCTCTTTCTCTGTCTTCTCCCTCTTCTCCTCTCTCTCTTCGCTCCTCACTCCTCCTCCCTCCCCCTCGTCCTCCCTCTCCTCTCTCTCTTCTCTCTCTCCCTCTCTCCTTCCCTCTCCTCGCTCTTCTCTTCTCTCTCTCTCTCCTCCCTCCTCGCTCCGTCCTCCCCTCTCCTCTCTCCTCTTCTCCGCCTCTCCTCCTCTACTCTCTCTCTCTCCTCTCCGTCGCCCTCTCTTCTCCTCTCTCTCCTACCTCCTCATCCTCCTCTCTCTCTCTCCTCAACTTTCTCCTCTCTCTCTCTCCTCTCCCCTACTACTCCTCCCTCACCTCCCCCCTCTACTCTCTCTTCTCCTCTCTCTCTCTCTCCCTCTCTCTCCCTCCCTCTCACTCTCTCTCTCTCTCTCTTCTCTCTCTCCTCTCCCCTCTCCTACTCTCCCTCTTCCTCTCTCCTCTCTCTCTCTCTCCTCCCCCCATCTCTCACTCTCTCTCTCCTCTCCCCCTCTCTCCTCTCTCTCATCTATCTCTCTCTCTCCTCTCTCACTCTCCCTCCTCCTCTCTCCAGGTGTGAGTCTGTTGGTTCCAATTCAGGTACTATTCCTCAGGGAAGTTCTATGAGATCTTACCTCACCATCACACAGTGGGAGAAAACACACGTTAATGGTAAACAACTCATTCAGGTGAAACACTACACACACACCTACACACAACACCCACACACAGCCACCTACACCCCTACAACACACACACACCACACACCACACACCGACACACACACACACACACACACACAGCACCGATTTTCCCCTAGGCCGCTCACGAAAGCTCCAGGAAAAGCAATAAAATTAATCGCTGACCTGTTTTGAATCATCTTCGGATGTTCCACTCACGAGCACTCCACAGTTACAGACAACAAATTTATTTCTTGTTCGGACAAATATACTACTTTGTCACAAAAAAAAGAACGGGCCGATTTGAGTTGCGCCATTAGATGCTTTGAGAAAAACCAAAGCCACCGTCCACAATTACAAAAAGTATCCGTAAATGCGTACGAGAAACATGTCAAATGTGTTTTTAATAATCAATCCTCAGGTTGTTTTTAGAACAAACATAACGATAATTATTTCAAACGGACCACCATAACCATAATTCTTAAGAAGAGAACGGAAAATGGGGAGCTCCCTCTGTACGCAGCAGTGAAGTAAAATTATTTTTTCCAGAGAAAAAAAACACCGCGACTACTTCTGTAAAATGTCGCTATTTTTCAATAATAATAAGCCTGAAACTAGTCCTAAAGCCTGGTCACAGCCTGAGAAAGCCATTGGAAGGGGTTGATACCCCTTTAAATGGAGGTTAGACGGGCCAGGGAACACCGATTTTTAAATATCACTTCCGGGTTACATTTTCTCAGGTTTTCGCTTGCAGAATAAGTATTGTTATACTCACAGACAATATTTTGACAGTTTTGGAAAATTTGGAATGTTTTCTATCCTAATCTGTAAATTATATGCATATTCTACGATCTGGGCCAGARAAAATGTCCGTTTACGTTGGGCACGTTGACCCCTAGCGCTAAGAAGTTAAAGTATTACTTACGTCATTTTTTGGGGGGTATCTGTACTTTACTTTACTATTTATATTTTTGACAACTTTTACTTTTTACTCCGTACATTTTCCCTGACAACCAAAAAGTACTCGTTACATTTTGATAGGAAAATGGTCAAATTCACACACTCATCAAGAAAACATCCTTGGTCATCCCTTCTGCCTCTGATCTGGCCGACTCAAGTATGACGTTTGAGTCGTTTTTTCCCACCACTGATTTTCAGTTCATAAGTTCTCTGTGACATGTTCACTCTAAAGTACTGTTGATCAGCTTTGACCCTGTCCCGTTAGGCTAGGCTATGCTAGTCAGCTTTTTTGATGAGGAGGATCCCGGATCCGGGAGAGAGAAGCGGTAGAGGTTTAAGTGACATTATGCTTGCAGTCTCTCTACGATCAGGCCATCTCAAATGTCGATATCCAATCTAGTTGCTGGTGGTATGGTAAAGTAAACAATCGTTTAAAAAGGACACTGGTATTCCTAGTCTCTGTCGGTTCTTCTAGGTTATTGTCGGAGGTCATGGATGAGAAGTGTTATTAAGCATGTTATTATATGTGGTTTTTAACATGTTATTATATTGTGTGTTTATTAACATGTTAGTTTACTATGTGTTTTAACATGTTATTACTAATGTGTTATTAACATTGTCTCATTACTATGTGTTATTAACATGTTATTACTATGTGTTTATTGCAGGTTGCCGTCGGAGGGCAGTCAGACAGTGTTATTACTAATATGTGTTATTAATGTTATTATCTATGTGTTATTAACATGTTTATTACTATGTGTATTGTAGGTTACCGTCAGAGGTCATGGATGAGACATTGTTTTATAATCATGTTTATTAACATGTTATTATATGTGTTTATTACCAGGTTTACGTCGGGGCAGTCAGACAGGTGTTATTACTTAATCTGTGTTATTAACATGTTATTACTTATGTGTTATTACCATGGTTTATTTCGTTTAGGACGTCAGCCAGTGTTATTACCTAATATGAGGCTGTTTTTTAACATGTTATTACTATGTGTTATTAACACAGGTAAACGAGGCATACAGTGATACAGTGTTATGACTATGTGTTATTAACATGTTATTACTATGTGTTATTAACCAGTTTTACCGTCGAGGGCAGTCAGACGTGTATATTAACTATGTGTTATTACATGTTACTATGTGTATATACCAGTGTCTGTCGGAGGGCAGTCAGACAGTGTTATACTATGTGTTTTAACATTGTGAAAGGTACGTGGATGATCAGACCTGCATACTTACTATGTGTTATTACATGTTTTACTAGTGCAAGGTTCCGTCGGAGGTCGACAGGTCAGGACAGATAGATGAGAAAGTCCCGGCTTGGTCGAGCTGCTGGTCCATGAGGCATGCTGCTGAAGTCGACCTGTGGTCTCACTCTGCACACTGTGCCCAGCTAGATCCCAACACCAGACTGGACCTCCCCTCAAGACCAGACACACCAAGGGCAATGGGAGGTGAGACATGGAAGGGAGAGAGAGAAGGAGGGGCCAGGGGAGGAGGAGAGACAGAGAGAGGGAGGGAAGAAGAGAGAGGGAGGAGGGGGGAAGAGACAGACAGAGATGGGTAGGAGAAGAAGCATGGGAGGTGAGGAGTAGGGGAGGGAGGAGAGGGAGATACTCAGTCAGTTGTACAACTGAATGTATTCACTGAAATGTGTCTTGCCATTTAACCCAACCCCTCTGAATCAGAGAGGTGCGGGGAACAGTGGGTTAACTGCATTGCTCAATGAGCAGAACGACAGATTCTTTTACCTTGTCAGCTCGGGGATTCAAACCAGCAACCATTTTGGTTCAGGCCCAACGCTCTAACGCTAGGCTACTGGCACCAAGTAGGAACAGTTGGAAAATGTGCTGTTAGACTAGAGATGATGAAATAGGGTCGAAGGTCATAATCAGAAATAAGGTGTGAGATTTCAAATGAGAAGTTGAGAACATGATTGCTGCCTCTACCGGGCTTGGATGACAGGTCATCTCTACTTGCCTCTATCTGTGGCTGGATGACACGTCATCTCTCTGTCTTACGGCTGCGATGACAGTCACTCTCTGTCTGCTACGGGCTGGATGACAGGGTATCTCTCACTGTCTCTTACCGGCTGGATGACAGGTCACTTACTGTCTCCTACCTGGCTGGATGAAGGTCTCTCACTGTCTCATACCTGGCTGGATTGACAGGTACGCTCTCTGCCTCTACTGGGCTGGATGACAGGTCACCTTCTAACTGTTCTCAACTGGCTGGATGAGACTCTAGGTCACCTCGGTACAGTCTGTCGCCTTAACGGGCTGGATGACAGGTACTGCTGTACGTGCTCTAGCGTGGCTGGATGACAGGTCCTTGCATGTCTCTAACGGGCTGGAGACAGGGTCCCTCTGCTGTCCTTACTGGCTGGATGACAGGTCACTCTGCTGTCTCTACCGGTGCTGGTGAAGGTCACCTCTTACTTGTCTGCTACTGTGGCTGGATGCACAGGTCACTCTCTGCTTGCCTACCGGGCTGGATGACCGGTCACTCTACTGGTCCTCTACTGGCTGATGACAGGCTCACTCTGCTGGTCTCACCTGGCTTGGATGACAGGTCACCTCTATGTTCATCCTACTTGGGCTGATGTACAGGTCGCTCTGGCTGTCTCTACTAGGGCATGGATGACAGGTCCCTCTGACTTGTCTCTACGGGCCTGGTAACGGTCATCTACGCCTAGCTGGATCTCATTCTACTGCTGGGCTGGATACAAGCACTTGACGGTGACGAGCACCTCGTGTCTACCGCTGGCGTCCTCTGCTCTTAGCTGGGCTGGATACAGGTCACCTCTGCTGTCTCTACCTGGGCTGGATGAAGGGTCCCTTCGCCTGGTTCTACCGCGCCTGGTCGGCATACATATGTGTACGCTCTGCTGTCTCTACTGGCTGGATGACTAGGTCACCCTTGCTTTCGTCTACGCAGGTTGGATGACAGGTCACTGCTCTGTTTGTCTTCCTCCACGAATTTATGAGGTGGCAGGGCACAAAACTAGAACTGGGGGCAAGGCGGGGCTGGATGACAGGGTCATCTCCGGCTGTTCTCTACCTGCGGGGCTGGAGGATATAAACAGTGGGACATTGGATAGACTCTCTCGCCAGGAGAGATAAGGCGCTACCGGTGTGTTGTGTTGTTATAGATATAACATTTGGCTACCGCTAGATAGTAGCATGTTAACGTTTTTAGCGGGCCACAGGCTGGATGACAGGTCATCTTAGAGATATATAGGGACATAGAGATGGCAGGAGAGAGAGATAGAGGCCTCACGTTCGGGTTGTATATATAGAGCTGGGATAGATGATGCATACCATGAGTCTGTGGAGCTGATAGACGGTCGGAGTGAGATCATGGGGGACTCGTGTTCTACTGGCTGGATGACAGGTCACATCGCTGTCTCCACTGGGCTGGATGAGAGGTCACGCTCCGCTGTCCTTCTAACCGGCTGGATGACAGGTCAGCTCCGCTGTCTCTACCTGGTGGAATGACAAGGTCACCTCTTGCTGTCTCTACCCGGGCTGGAATGACAGGTCACCTATCGGTGTCTTACCTCGGGATGGCTGCACGGTCCAGACTCCGTTGTCTCTACCTGGCTGGATATGACACAGGCGCACCGTGTTTGTGGCGGAGGGCCTCGCTGCTCTCTCACTGGTGTGTGGATGACAAGGTCACCTTCGCGGTCTCTACTTGGCTGGATGACAGGTAACTTCGCTGTCTCTACTGTCTGGTGACAGGTCACCTCCGCTGTCTCTACTGGTAGAGATAGAGTGTTGCATGTCTCGAGGGCATAGGACGATCATCGCGGACTAGACGTGTCGCTCACGGCTCGTCCGCCTGTCACTAACGGCTTCTGTGGTGTCTTCTGGATGACAGGTACCTCAAGATAGATATATATAGGATGGATAGGAGGTCGGTGTCGGTGCTCGCTATATACCGCTGGCAGGTTTGCAAGTGGGTATAGAGGGAGTCACGCTGCAGGACCAACTGAGAGACAGTACGTGGATGACGAGGGTTGTTCCGTTGCGCGTTGGTGCGTTCTATCTCTCCGCTGGGCTGGAGGGGAAGGTCACTCCCGTGTTCCTTCGTACCGGGCTTGGATGACAGGTATGGGCTGCCGTGATGGTGCTTCTACTTGGCTGAGTGACAGTGTGTCGACGGTTTTCGGCGTGTGTTTCTTGACCTGGTGGAAGTGAGTCAGGTTCAAATCCGCTTGTCTCTACCGTTGGGGCTGGATGACGGTGTATCGGTGTCACACGTGTGCGCTCGGCTGTCTATCCGACTGGGGCGCTGTGGATGATGGTGGGTTCACCTACGTGCTGTTCTACTGGCGGTGCTGGATTTGAGACAGGGTCACTGCTGCGGTTCTCGTATCGGTTCTGGAGTGACAGGTACCTCGCTGTCTCTACCTGGCTGGAGACAGGTCACGCTCTGGCTGTCTCTCCGGGCTGGATGACAGTCACCTTGCTGGTCTGCTACCGGGGCTGGATGACAGTCATCCTTCCTGTCTCTACTGGGCTGGAAATGACAGGTCACCTCTGCTGTCTCTCTACCGGGCTGGATGACAGGTCACCTCTTGCTGGTCTCGGTACTGGGCTGGAATGGACAAGGTCACCTCTGCTTTCTCTACAGGCTGGATACAGGTCACCCTGCTGTTGTCTCTACGGGCTGGATGAAGGTTCATCTCCGGCTGTCTCTACGCGGGCTGGATGACAGGTCACCTCCGCTGTCTCTACCGGGCTGGATACAGGTTTCCTCCGCTGATCTCTACCTGCTGGATTGAACAGTTCAACCTCGCTGTTTCTTTTCCCTTATTAAACCGCGGGCTGGATGACAGGTCACCTGCCGTTGTCTCTACCTGGCTTGGATGACAGGTCACTTCGCTGTCTCTCCTGGCTGGATGACAGGTCACATCCGCTGTCCCTCGTACCTGGCTGGATAGACAGGTCACATCCGCTGTCCTCCACGTGGGCTGGATGAGAGGTACTCCGCTGTTCTCTACGGGCTGGATGACACGGTCACCACTCTGCTGTTTCTTACGGCTGGATGACAGGTCACCTCTGCTGTCTCTACCGGGCTGGATGACAGGTCACTTCTGCTGTCTCTACCGGGCTGGATGACAGGTCACCCCTCCTGTCTCTACTGGGCTGGATGACAGGTCACCTCTGCTGTCTCTACCGGGCTGGATGACAGGTCACCTCTGCTGTCTCTACCGGGCTGGATGACAGGTCACCTCTRCTGTCTCTACYGGGCTGGATGGCAGGTCACTTCTGCTCTCTCTACCGGGCTGGAAGCATTTCTGTGTCCTATACTGTCCTAAAGCTGTACTCACTTTTATTGAATTATTCTTTACCTTGATGCCAGAATAGATAATGTAAATGTTTATGTCCAGAAGTCCAGTCCCCAGTCAGTTCTTTAACCCCTTCTACTCTGCACTACCTCTATCCTGCCACTAGGAGGTGCTGACGGTGGGAGAGGAGAGTCTATCGTCCCCCTGCTACCTCCAGCTAGAGGAGTCTAACTGCCACGTGGTGATGGAGCAGTTGGGGACCTACGGTCTWGTGGGCCAGTCCTGCCCTCCCCAGCCCGCTTGTAAGAGGCTACAGCTGGCCCTGTTCGCCCCCAGAGCCCCCTGTCTCTCCCTGGATTACATCCTGAGGATTTACTGCACACAGGACACACCACACGCCCTGAAGGTAGGGCTGTCTGTCTGGTTCTCTGGCTGGCTGTCTGGTTCTCTGGCTGTCTGTCTGGTTCTCTGGCTGGCTGTCTGGTTCTCTGGCTGTCTTGTCTGGTTCTCTGGCTGTCTTGTCTGGTTCTCTGGCTGTCTGTTTCTATGTCTGTCTGGTTCTCTGGCTGTCTTGTCTGGTTCTATTCTTTCTGTTTCTTATATCTGGCTGTCATCGGCAGTCTGGTTCTTGTCCTGCCTGATTCTAGTGTCTCTCTGGTTCTATGTCTGTCTGGTTCTATGTCTCTCTGGTTCTATTGCTTTCTGGTTCTATGTCTGTTCTGGTTCTAGGCCTATCTATATGTCTTTCCTGCCTGTGTCTTTCACCCCCTTTTCTCTCTGGTGTGGTCTCTCTCTCTACCTTTCTCCTACCTCTCCCTCTCTGTCTCTGTCCTTCATCTTTCTCTCTGTCTCTGTCGCTCTCTCTCTCTCTACCCATCTCTCTGCCTCTTCCCTTCTCTGTCTCGCTCTCCTCTGTCTCTCTCTCTCTACCTCTCTCTTGCCTCTCCCTTCCTCTACCTCTCTTCTCTACCTCTCGTCTCTCTCTACCTCTCTCCCTGCCTCTCCCTTCTCTGTCTCTGTCGATAATTCTCTCTTGTGGAGGGTGTTGGAGTTGGAGAGGAGTTCTAGGGGGGTGGTTTGCTGGGAGCGACCCTAAACACCCTCTGTTTAAAGATAGCTACCACACACTTGCGTCGTCCATCCATGCACATCGCCTCACTCAGCAATCGGTGAGAAAGCCAAAGCTACCTGGCCAATGTACCAGGTCAGAACACCACACGACGACACGCTCTCTCTCAACACCACACAACACACACACACACCACTAATGTATCATAATGTCTTACCTCAAGAGATTTCGTTAGTGCATAAGGTCAGAGGACTCCACATTAATGCTCATGGATTTTGGAATGAGATGTTACGACGAGCAGGTGTCCCACATCCTGTTGGTATTGAGTTCTAGAGACATATGTCTATGATAGCCAATCAATAACATGTCATTCCCCCAGGAGATTCCATTCTGACCATATCTGGAGTGGTGGTAGAGACCCCTCCACTTGTGTACCTTCGCCTAGAGAGAGCAGCCTGGCGTGACTCAGCTCACCCTGTAAGATCTTGTCAACAGGTGGAAGGAGAGGGACAGTCTTCCACTGCACACTGATATACAGAGAGGCTAAAGGGGGAAGGGTTCACGTAACACACTGACAGGTTGGGAAGAGAGGGACAGATTCTTCCAGCTGCACACTGACATACAGGAGTAACAGGGGGAAGGGTTTCACTGAACCACACAGGACATACAGGAGGTAACAGGGGGAAAGGGTTTCACTGTAACAACACAGACATACAGGAAGGTAACAGGGGGAGGGTTCACTGTAACACACAGACAGGTGGAAGGAGAGGGACAGAATCTTCCAACTGCACACTGATTATACAGGAGTAACGGGGGGAAGGTTTCACTGTAACACACAGACATACAGGAGGTAACAGGGGGAAGGGTTTCCACTTTAACACACAGACATACAGGAGGGAACAGGGGGAGCAGGGTTTCACTGTAACACAACAGACATACAGAGAGGTAAACAGGGGGAAGCGTTTCACTGTAACACACAGACATACAGGAGTAACAGGGGGAAGGGTTTCAACTGTAACACACAGACATACAGGAGGTAACCAGGGGGAAGGGTTTCACTGTAACAACACAGACATACAGGAGGTAACAGGCGGGAAGGTTTTTCTTTTCA
Organism: Salvelinus sp. IW2-2015; assembly: GCF_002910315.2. Lineage (NCBI taxonomy): Eukaryota > Metazoa > Chordata > Actinopteri > Salmoniformes > Salmonidae > Salvelinus > Salvelinus sp. IW2-2015. The sequence continues at coordinate 11,083 of NW_019946596.1, forward strand.
TCGCTTATTTTTGATTTCTCTTTTTTTCACGTTTGTAACACCACAGAAGGTGGAAGAGAGGGACAAGATCTTCCAGCTACACACAGACATACAGGAGGTAACAGGGGAAGGGTTCACGTAACACAACAGACATTACAAGGAGCTAACAGGGGAAGGTTCACTGTAACACACAGACATACAGGAGGTAACAGGGAGGTTTCACTGTAAACACCACAGTCATTAAGGAGGTAACAGGGGAAGGGTTTCCCGGTAACACACAGTCATACAGGGAGGTAACAGGGGAAGGGGTTTCACTGTAACACACACATACAGGAGGTAACAGGGGGAAGGGTTTCACTTGTAACACCCACAGACATACAGGAGGTTACAGGAGGAAGGTTTTCACCTGTAACACCACAGACAGGTGGAAGGCAGAGGGGACAGATCTTCCAGCTGCACACTGAATACAGGAGGTAAAGGCGGGAAAGGGTTGCACTGTAACACCACAGACATACAGAAGTACATGTTTAACAAATCAGGACAGCACATTTCACACTTGTCATTCTAAGTGGAGAAAAACACCAACCCTTTCCCAGGGCTTGCCGGCCCTGGGGACGTTTTGGAGATAGCCAATGAACTAGTGTTCCGTTATGTTCATTTAATTTTGGAATTTTTCACTCCAGAAAAGGTGGCAGTTGGTTTCAGTTAGCAGAAGCTGTGTTGAAGAGAAGCGAATAGACCTCGGGCTAGTATTAACCCAGGAGCTTAACGATAGCCCTGGGCTAAGTACATGTCAAAGCTCCTTGAGTCAGCTTTGTCCTGGATCCTAACTGCTATCTCTCTGCCATCCACCCATCACTCTCTTACCTCCAGAAAGCCTCCCCCCTGCTTCCCCCCCCCTCCGTGGGTACTTTGCCTCCCTCCTCCCAGGCGGGACCCTATGCCTTCCAGCCTGCCCACCTCCATACGACAGAAGATCTGGCCAGTCTGGACGCCCCCAGCGCCCGCGGCTGTGACTGGGGACTACTGGCCAACGCCTGGGCTGTCGACAGGCTGAACAGCGAGAGATTAAAGAGGATGGAGTGAGATAGAGGGGAAGAGAAGAGGAGAGGAGAGCAGAAGACAGAGGGGGAGATGTGTAGATAGAGATAGAGGGAGAGGTAGTGAGATATAAAGGGGAGAAGCGAGAGAGAGGGGGGAGGAGTTAGAGTAGATAGAGGGGGGAGATAAGAGGAGGAGGGGAGGTAGGGGAGCGAGAGATTAGGGGGGGAAAGACGAGAGAATAGTGGGGAGAAAGACCGAAGAACCTAGAGTGGGGAGAGAGTGTGAGAATAGAGTAGTTTCAGAATAGAGTAGGAGTGCGAGAGATAGAGGGGAGAGTGAGTGGAGAGAATTAGAGGGAGAGAGATGAGATGAGATCAGAGGGAGAGAGAGAGTGGAGGATAGATGGAGAGATTGAGGACGAAGGAGAGTGGGAAGATAGAGGGATGTAGGGAGAAAGATGGGAGATAGACGATCACGACGGGAGTGTGCTCTGCAGGCCTGTGTTATAATTACATTCTATCGCATGGTTAATTAACAGAAAGAGAATAAGTATGACCTTTTATTCTGTCCACATGTGCTGTCGTAACCGTCGGTCTCCGCTGCGCTCTCCCCCCCCCCCCCCCCCCCCCCCCCCCCTCCCCCTCCTCCTCTATCTTCTCTCTCTCCCTCCTCTCTCCCTCACCCCCCCCCCACCCCACTTCCACACCCCGCCCTCCCCTCTCCTACCCTTCTCTCCCTCCCTCCCTCTCTCTCTTCTCTCCTCCCTCTCTCCCTCTCTCCCCTCCTCTCTCCTCTCTCTCTCTCCCTCCTCTCTCTCCTCCCCCCTCCCTCTCTCTCTCCCTCCTCTCTCCCTCCCCCATCTCTCCCTCCCCCCCTCCCTCCCCCTCCCTCCTTCTCCCTTCTCCTCCCTCTCTCCCTCCCCCTCCCTCTCTCTCTCTCTCTCCTCCCTCCCTCCCTCCCTCCCTCCTCTCTCCCTCTCTCCTCCCTCCCTCCCTCCCTCCCTCCCTCAGGTATCTCAACTACTTTGACAACAAAGCCCAGCCCCACAGGTGTTCTGTTGTGGACCTATGGGAGGCCAGTCACCAAGCGATGCGGACCTGGTGTCCCTAGCGACCGCTCTCGAGGAGATGGGCAAAAGTGAGGTCCTGGTTGTCATGGCGACAGACGGCGATTGCTGAATTGGTCAAAGAAAAAGGAGACAAAGGGGGAAAAAAAGTAGGGGGGGGGGGGATCTTGTCATCGTTAAGAAATAAATTGAAATACACCAATACTTGCCTATGGACACGGAAACATACCCAGTCCTTCTGCCACTACAGACTCCTATGGAAAAATGCCCAGTCCACACCTTCTGCATAGACTTAGCACTACAGACTATTAGCTTTCTCATTGCCTGTAATACCTCTGTCCCATGGGCCCATCGCCTCTCAGTGCCCCCTTCATCAGGCCTCTCTATGCCCAGCACACCCACCCCCATCCTGGGCTAGCTCTGCTACCGGCTACCCAGGCTCACCTTGAGGCCTAACTCCCCCTCAGCAATGTTGCAGACTCTCCTGAAGGGAACGATGTTGGTGTGAAAATCCTCCCTATGTCACCTGTGTGTGTATTGAACGTGAGTTGTTTAACCAGAGCAGAAACAAAGCTGTTTAACTTGTGTACATAAAACACCCCTGAAGACCTTCAAACAATGAAATGTCAGAGGCTACTTCATACAATCACAGTGCACACACACACACACACAACCACACAATCACACACACACACGACACACACACAAACACACACACAAACAACACACATACACACACAACAGACCCAACACAACAACACACGAACACACACACACACAAACACACACACACGAACACACAGTAGCCGGCAGAAAGTGGAGATCTATCTGTCTAAACCCAACGTTACAGACACAGTTACAGACAGTCAGACCACAGTTACAGAACAGTCCCAAGACACAGTTCATGGACACAGTGACATACACAGTTACAGACACAGTACAGACACAGGGGTGCTCAGTACACATTCACAAGACACATTATGGGACACAGTTACAGACACAACGGCTGACAGACACAGTTACGACACAGTCACAGACACAGATCACAGACACAGTTATGACACAGTACAGAACACGGTGACAGACCAGCACAGACACAGTCAAGACACAGTTATGGACAACTACAGACACAGTACATGACACAGACCCTAGGATCACTAGTACAAGACACAGGACACAGTTTACAGACAACACAGAACATGAATTTGGTGACTACATTACAGAACACGGAAGTACCACCAGACACACTTATGACCACAGACACAGTTACAGACACAGTCACAGACACAAGTGACAGACACAGTTTAAACAGAACAGACACAGACCACAGTACAGACACAGTCTACAAGTACAGACCACACATTACAAGACTCAGTCACAGACACAGTTAAAGCGACACAGCACTACAGCACCACAGACACCCACGACACAGTTACCAGACACAGAACCAGATCACAGCCAACACAGTATACAGAACACCGACACTAAGTCCACCAGACACAGTTACAGACACAGACACACACACCAGTCACAGTCACAGACACCATACCGAGCGGAACTCGATCACAGACACAGTTAAAGACACAGTTACAGACACAGACCAGAACACCAGCACAGACACAGTTACAGACACAGACACAGACCTAGACACAGACACAGACAACAGTCACAGACACAGTACAGACACATCCCAGACCAGTCACAGACACGAGAGCCGCATGGATCGGACACAGACACACTTCCATTCCCTTTACACTGACGCGGTTTTCACTGACAAAGGAAACAATCAAATCATATCAGGAATAATTCCCCTCTAATCGTCACATTGATTTCAGTTTTATTATTTTCCTTTAATTTTGGGAGGGGAGTTGAAAGGGAGGTAAATTGGTCTGTATTGAGGTTTCTACAGTAGCAGAGGGTTTGGGTCTGGGATGGACGGGAGGATGACTGACTATCTGATCAGTAGGTCTCGGTGGGATAAAGCCTTCATTATAATACTGTACAGAGGCTTGTACATGCTTATAGGTGGGGTGACGGCCCCAGATCCGATTGATTCTGTTGATGCCACCAAACGCCCTCAAAGCCTTTTGCGTCCCAAATGGCACACCTATTCCCATATAGTGCACTAGTTTTTTGACTAGGGCCCGTACAGGACTCTGGTCTAAAGCAGTGCACTACATAGTAATAGGGTTACCATTTCACCTTCACAGAGGTTCTCTCCTCCTTCTCTCATCTCTCCTCTCTCCCTTCGTCCTTCTATCTTTCTGCTGCCGTCTGTCGTTTTTTAACCCGTGAGTATATAAACACGCTGGAGAGGTTTCTGGTGTCAACTCTGGTTCTCTGGTCAACTCTGGTTCTGTCAAGACCCTGGCTTTGGTCAACCCTGTTTCTGGTCAACCCTGTTCTGGAGTTCAACTTTTTTCTGGTCAACCTGTTTCTGGTCAACCCTGGTTCTGGTCAACCCTGTTTCTGGTCAACTCTGTTGTTTCTGTGGTCAACCCTGTTTCTGGTCAACCCTGTTTCTGGTCAACCTGTTCTGGTCAACCCTGTTTCTGGTCAACCCTGTCTCTGGCAACCATGGTTCTGGTCAACCCTGTTTCTGGTCAACCCTGTTTCTGATCAACTCTGTTTCTGCTCAACTCCGTTTTCTGTTTTTTTCCAGTAGGAAAACGCTTTTTATCTTTCTTATTAAGTTATTATAACCATATTTGTGGATGTTCTTTTTTAAATTTTCTCTTTTTTTTTTTCTTCTTTTTCTCTCGTTTGTTATGGTCATTACCGTTATGTGAATTGTCATCGCTGTTATGTGATGTCATCGCTGTTGTATGATGTCATCAGCTGTTTATTGATGAATCATCCCCTAGTTGCACCGACGTCATCACTTATGTGAGGTCATCGCTGTTACGTGGTCATGACGACTCTCGGTTGTGTTTTATGACGGCCACTGAGCTCATGCGTTTTGATTGGTTGTTTATACCACAGCGGAGAAAGACTACTACAGTGATATTGGCTATCGCGTTGTCTTTGAGTTGATTCTAGAAGAAGGCCTCGTTGGAGAGTTACAGAACACAAGGGGACAAAAGGGAGACAAGATCAAATTGTTGATAACAAAAACAAATGTTTGCTTATATGATTTGTAATTTTCCAATATTGTGTACATATACTCTTGTCAAAGTAGTCAAMTGTATTCAGTAAAACAAAATGAGTTCTGGTGAAAATCTGATTTACTGTGTTGACATTCTGCGTTGTTGTSATTGGGCAGATTTTTGTATATTTGCAGGTTAATGGAGCCTTGTATTGAACAACTGGCAGCAATGGATCATAAACTTTACCTCGAGCTTTTTCCTCTTCAGTGTTTTATCCATCCCTTTACCTGTTTCTAGCTTTCCATCTGAGTCTCTCTTTCTTGTCTCTCTGTCTACCTCCTCCTCCTCCTTCTGTTATTATCACGCTTGTTTCTGCCTGTTTTCAACCATCTACTTCCTGGTCAGGGTCTTCATGTTACTTTGTGCATCGTCAGAATATTTTTTTGTTCCAATCGTTACTGTCTAAAACACAGCAGGTTGTCTGGATGCTGTCTTCGTTAACAATGTTGTCATTACTTTATACTTCTATTATGATTATTATCCCTAGAAGCGAGAAAGGGAGGAAAAAAAGTGTTAACCTCTTGAGTATATATTCCAAATGGCACTCTATTCCCTATATCAGGTTATTGAACTCTGACCCCACGAGGGCCGGAGCCTGCTGGTTTTCGGTTCTACCTGATTATTAATTGAACACGCCTGGTGTCCCAGGTCTAAAAATCAGTCCCTGGCTGAATCTCAAACCGAACACTTGGGCCCCTAAGCCCTTTATCGAGGGGCCACTTGCTCTTGTGTTCGATAGTGAACGGTCAAGTCTCAAAAGTTTTGGCCAAAATGAGCATGGAGATGATGCTGACTCAGGACAGAGCAAGCTGTTTTCTGCTTCATTCAAACTTGTTCATTGTGATAAAATGAACGTTACTACAGTAGCTAGCCGACTTATGGAAGGAGCATATCATTTAGTGTTGAACTAGCTGGCTTGTTAGCTGTCTTTGTCGTTTCATATGAAGTGACCTGATCCATACACGATCAAACTTCAGAAATACACTAAACCACAAAGACCTCCTCCAAATTAAACTTCAAAATGAAATACAGATTTCTTGATTTCTTGATTTTCATCAGACTCATATTTTTTTTGTTGTAGGGCAAAGTAGACTGTTGTTGCTAGGTAACACGCTAAGATTCACAGGAAGAAGTTGCTGTCATGGCCGCCGAGTCGTAGGATGCCCACTTGATAGAGGCCTCTGAAGGTCGCAGTAGGAACCGTAGCCTTTTACATTTACTCGATTGGCTCTTGAACACAGCTATCGGGTGCTCAAAGTGTTCGGTTGGAGATTCAGCCCCTGATTAGAGGGGAACAATGGGRAAAAAAAGGCACTGGAACTGGCTTCGAGGTCCAGAGTTGAATTTGAGGACCCTGTATAGTGCACTACTTTTGGGTCATAAGGACCCTGGTTGAAAGTAGTGCAGTATATATAGGGAATAGAGTGCCATAGGGCCCTGGTCTAAAGTAGTGCACTATATATAGGGAATAGAGTGCCATAGGGCCCTGGTCTAAAGTAGTGCACTATATAGAGAATAAGGTGCCATAGGGCCCTTGTCTAAAGTAGTGCACTATATAGGGAACGGGGTGCCAGTCCTGGTCTAAAGTAGTGCACTATATAGGGAATAGGGTGCCAGTCCTGGTCTAAAGTAGTGCACTATATATAGGGAACGGGGTGCCAGTCCTGGTCTAAAGTAGTGCACTATATAGGGAATAGGGTGCCATTTGGGAATTAACCCTGTTCTCTTAGACCGCAGAAACCAAAGCACAGGCAGTATATTCTATTGTCATCGCCCTTCTCCAACAGAAACGGGGAACAATCGGTTGAATCCGTCCGTCTGTGTGTTACTCATATCTCAACAGTTCTATGTGTCCTCTTTGTACGCAAGCAACGTGCTATTCAAGTACAAAAATCCCTGAAATAAATGTATTATTTTTTCCAGATCAGATCAGGGCATATAGAAACAGGGTTGAAGAGTTAAGTCGTCACTGAGGCGGTTTTGTAAATGACTTTTAAAAATGAAAAGCACATGTTGATCAGACGTGCTGACTGTGGAATACAGGGCTACGGCAAGCAACAAAGGACATAATCACTGCTCACTGCTCAGTGAAGCACGATCTGGGGAAGAGTAAAAACAAGATGGTGACGAGGAGGAGGAGGACAATAATGATGAACCTTTTAGGATCCTGTCCAACAGAAAAAGACATCTGGAACAAAGACCGTGGAACCCTGAAATACTACTGAAGTACTACTGAAGTACTACTGAAATACTACTGAAGTACTACTGAAGTACTGTTCTCTCTCTCCTAAACCTTGAACTGTGTGATGAGGGGGATTATAGAGGCCGTTGTGAATCGTTCAGATGAGATGTTATGTTGTGTATCCACTGGATTCTGGTCCAATCTTTCGCCTGGAGTGGGAGACAGTTGACGCTCGATGGCGCCCCCCTAAGGGTGATACCTGTACCTGCGTCTGACTCCTCCACATTGCTGTCTGGTCAAARAGAAACAAGAAATAAGCCTTTGATTGTGAACCGAACCCGTGTCGTTTGTTATGAGAAAAACAAAAAAAACTACAGAATTCAGAGWTACATTTGTTTTCATTTAAATCTGTAAACTACCAATTGTAAATAAGCCTCTAGCCTTCTTAACTGTAACTAAATATAATTTTTATGCAATAAATTATATTTCCTAGTTTAACGAGAACCTCCTGTCGTTTTTTTGTTGTTGTGGACAGATTGGGAATTTTAGTGAAGAGCTGACCATTCACAGTAAAGGCTGCATAAAATTATGTGGAGTCTATTGAAGCAGACATCTCAAGACATCAGTCAGGAAGTTGAAGCTTGGTCGCAAATGGGTCCTTCCAAATGGACAATGACCCCAAGCATACTTCCAAAGTTGTGGCAAATGGCTTAAGGACAACAAAGTCAAGGTTTTGGAGTGGCCATCACAAAGCCCTGACCTCAATCCTAATAAAATGTGTTGGCAGAACTGAAAAAGCGTTGTGTGAGCAAGGAGCCTACAAACCTGACTCAGATACACCACTCTGTCAGGAGGAATGGGCCAAAATTCACACCAACTTATTATGGGAAGCTTGTGGAAGGCTACCCGAAACATTTGACCCAAGTTAAACATTTAAAGGCAATGCTTACAATACTTTGAGTGTATGTAAACTTCTGACCCACTGGGAATGTGATGAAGAAATAAAAGCTGAAATAAATCATTCTCTAATATTATTCTGACATTTCACATTCTTAAAATAAAGTGGTAATCCTAACTGACCTAAAACAGTGAATTATTCCTTGGATTAAATGTCAGGAATTGTGAAAAACTGAGTTTAAATGTATTTGGCTAAGGTGTATGTAAACTTCCGACTTCAACCTTATATATGGGGGATTGGAAATGATGAAGACAATTACATTGATACAATCTATCTGCAGTATTAAAGCTGATCTACAATGTAAAACATAATAATAAATATAGTTTCGTGCTTCTAAAACTTGATGGATCAATGTGAAGAGAGAAGTTCAACAGCAGGTAGAAACTGAGGTTTTAAATACATCATGAAATTAAAATAATAATTGTGCCATTACACAATACAAAAGCCTTCCACATATTATGCCACAGCAGAATATTTATTTAAAAATGTTTTAACTGGTTTAAGATGTCTTTGGTACATAATTGGTCCCTAGCCTACTCCAAAATTAAAATAAATTCTAGTAATCACCTTTTGAGTGTGGACTGCATTACTGTGAGTACTGGATGGGCTGGTTACCTTATGTTACACTCTAAACGTTTTATTCATGAGTCTGGGTGTCATGCCCTGACCATAGAGAGACTTTTTATTCTCTATGTTGGTTTATGCTATCCAGGACCTCTATACCAGGTGGTGTCAGAGGAAGGCACAAACATTTTCAAAGACTCGAGACACCCAAGTCATAGATTGTTTTCTCTGCTACCGCATAGTAATCGGTACCGGATCGCCAAGTCTAGGTCCAAAAGGCTCCTGAACAGCTTCTACCCCCAAGCCATAAGACTGCTGAAACAGATAATCAAATGGCTACCCAGACTATTTACATTGACGCGATGCACACTCATGAGACTCTACCCACACGCTCACACATACTTACACTGACACTCCAACACACACACGCACGCACACACACACACACACGAAACACAGACAAACATGCATGTTGATGCCACACATAGACACACTTTCACACTTCACATACTACGCTGCTGCTAATCTGTTTATTTCTTTCCTGACAGACTAGTCCCTTTACCCTAAATACACAGTACCTGTCACGCCCTGACCATATATTATTATTATTATATTTTCTCTCATGTTGGTTAGGTCGGGTGTGACTAGGGTGGGTTATCTAGGTTGTTTATTTCTATGTTGGCCTGGTATGGTTCCCAATCAGAGGCAGCTGTTTTCGTTGTCTCTCATTGGGGATCATATTTAGGCAGCCATTTCCCACTGTGTTTTGTGGGATCTTGTTTATGTGTAGTTGCCTGTGTGCACTCCATAGCTTCACGTATGTTTGCTGTTTTTTTTTATTGGTTTGTGCGTTTCACGAATAAAAAGATGTGGAACCCATATCACGCTGCGCCTTGGTCCGAATGTTATTTTGACGATCGTGACACTGGGAGAGGCCTAAGCGATGCTGTTGGTTCATTGATTGTGCAGGGCAGCTTACTGAGTAAATTTGTAGTTGATTTTGAATCGCCAAGTAATAGGGAACGGTTTATTTTTTCAAAATGAAGACGCTGACATTACTTTTCCTAACATAATATCTCCGCCGTGCGTTTCCATCTCCTTCTCTCTCGCCTTCATTCCTTTCTCCAGCGTGCAGAGCGAGGGGCTGTCAACAATTTAATTATGGGTAGCTGCAGGAACTTTGGATAGCCCGTGGAGTTGGGCGGAATATCTGTCGTGCAGCAAGGGGCTACACGCTCCTCAAACAGGGGTTGATGTGTGAAGTAAAATAACCCCATTTGATTGAAAAATGAACCAGCAGGAATGCTCTATTGGAGGAGGGCAGAGACAGTGTGGTGCCAGGACAACAACCTCTCCCTCAACGTAATCAAGACAAAGGAGATGATTGTGGACTACAGGAAAAGGAGGACCGAGCACGCCCCCATTCTCATCAACGAGGCTGTAGTGGAGCAGGTTGAGAATTCAAATTCCTTGGTGTCCACATCAAGCAACAAACTATCATGGTCCAAACACACTAAGGCAGTCGTAAAGAGGGCACAACAAAGCCTATTCCCCCTCAGGAGACTGAAAAGATTTGTCATGGGTCCTCAGATCCTCAAAAAGGTTCTACAACTGCACCATCGAGAGCATCACTGCCTGGTATGGCAACTGCTCGGGCCTCCGACTGCAAGGCACTACAGAGGGTAGTGCGTATGGCCCAGTACATCACTGGGGCCAAGCTTCCTGCCTACCAGGACCTCTATACCAGGCGGTGTCAGAGGAAGGCCCTAAACATTGTCAAAGACTCCACTCTAGTCATGGACTGTTCTTCTCTGCTACCACACAGCAACGGTACCGGAACGCCAAGTCTAGGTCCAAAAGACTTCCTAACAGCTTTTACCCCTAAGCCATAAGACCCCTGAACAGCTAATCAAAGGGCAACCCAGACCCCTCTTTTACACTGCTGCTACTCTCTGTTTATTATATATGCATAGTCACCTTAACTCTACCTACATGTACATATTACCTTAATTACCTCGACTAACCGGTGCCCCCGCACATTGACTCTGTACCGGTACCCCCTGTATATAGCCTCGCTATTGTTTATTTTACTGCTGCTCTTTAATTATTTGTTACTTTTATTTTAAATATTTTACGTAACACTTTTTTTTCTTAACTGCATTGTTGGTTAAGGGCTTGTAAGTAAGCATTTCACTGTAATGTCTACACAAGTTGTATGTGACAAATACAATTTGATTTGAGTTGATTTGATTTATATGGATGTATGTTCCTGCCCATTTGATAATGGGTCATTCTAAATCTAAACTAATTTGACAAATTAGTAAAGACAAGATTAAATTGAAAATAGTCTGATGGGTGAAAATAAGATTGATGAGAGAACAGTGTGTACAGCCTGAGGCAAGGAACAGAGCACATGTTTTTGGGGAGGACTTTCTCAAATCATCAATAGCCATGTATAGTCTCATCATGCAGCCCATATATGTTTCTAAGACTTTCTAAAGTTGCCAAATAACTTGAAATGTAGTTTATAGGATCTGTTTCCAGATGAATACAGGGGAAGTTAGTCTCCCCCCCAAAAATTTTTTGGACCGATTACATTTTTTTTTCACCCAATCTTTCGTCTTTCTGTGTTTCATAATTTTCCTTCAATTCGTAAAAGAGGATATCTCACCGGATAAAGCATCCGAGCGCCCCTCTGTCTCTACGTGTAGACCATCTATCTGGTCCAAACGAGTACGACATTGTTGCCGCCCGTAGCATTGAATGGACTGAATGGCATCTGACCACTTAACAAAAAAAAAGTTAAAAAATGTGCCAATCATCGTTGAGCTAAACTGAGCGAGCTCAGCTGTGATTGGTCCTGGAGCACCAAGAAAAAGTGTCAAAGGAAGCCATCTTGGATTTTGGCGTCACTCCTATCAAATCCCATTGAGAGCAATACGTCATTGACAGAAACGACTTGAATTGTTGCATCTTGTCATCATCATCATCATCGCTGTTGTCCTCCGGGGGTAACTGTAGCTAGCTAAAATTGTCCCTTTCCTAAATTAGCCATGGATGGAGATAAGGATTTGGACTTTTTCTTAATTCTCCGTACCGGGCCAATGAGTATAAAGGAGATTCTGATCCACCCATTATTTCATACATTGTTGTGCCCCTGGCCTGAGAGGATGGATGTTCAATATGTAGCAACAGAAATCAAAAACCATGGACAGCAACATCATATTTGGCTTATGTTGATTGGACTAAATAGTTTTTGGTATCTTTCAGTTGTCATGGGTGATTTGATGATGTTGAAATGGTGGCGGTATCGTGTTTTCTTTGCGACTTGGCTGTAATTCTTATTGGTCCAAAATCAATAGTTGTTTATCATTGGAAATGATGCAGACAATTACATTGGAAGCAACATTCTTTCCGCAAGATTAAGCTGATCCAACCCCCCAAAAAAAAAAATTTAAAAAAAATAAATAAAAAATATATAAAATAAAAAATAAAAAAATAGTTGTTTAGCTGTCCGAGAACATGTCGGAGAAATGTACTTGTTTGACCATACTGTAGGTCATGTAACTGTTTGTTACATGCAATATGCTTTGTGGACTAAACCTAGACCTATACACCATGTTATAGTCTGTAGTAGACCTGTTATACACCATGTTATAGTCTGTAGTAGACCTGGTTATACACCATGTTATAGTCTGTAGAAACTATACACCATGTTAATAGTCCTTAGTAGACTGGTTATACACCATGTTATAGTCCTGGTAGTAGACCTGGTTATACACCATGTTATAGTCTGTAGTAGACTGGCTATACACCATGTTATAGTCTTGAGTAGACCTGGTTATACACCATGTTATAGTCTGTAGTAGACCTGGTTATACCTGTTAGTCCTATACTCCATGTTATAGTCTGTAGTAGACCTGGTTATACACCATGTTATAGTTTCTGTTTAGTAGCTGGTTATACACCATGTTATAGTCTGAGTAACCTATCACCATGTTAGTACGTCTAGTAGCTGGTCATACCACCATGTTTAGTCTTGTAGTAGACCTGGTTATACCATAACGCGATACCTGGTTATACACATGTTATAGTCTGTGTAGACCTGGTTATACACATGTTATAGTCTGTAGTAGACGCTGGTTATACATGTTTATAGGTTGTAGTAGACCTGATACACCTGTTATAGTCTTGTAGTAGACTGGTTATACACCATGTTAGTCTAGTAACCTGGTTATACACATGTATAGCCTGAGCCTGTTATACACCATGTTATAGTCTGTAGTAGGCCTGGTTATACACCATGTTATAGTCTGTAGTAGGCCTGGTTATACACCATGTTATAGTCTGTAGTAGACCTGCTTATACACCATGGTTATAGTCTGTAGTAGACCTGGTTATACACCATGTTATAGTCTGTAGTAGACCTATACACATGTTATAGTCTGTAGTAGACCTGGTTATACACCATGTTATAGTCTGTAGTAGACCTGGTTATACACCATGTTATAGTCTGTAGTAGGACCTGGTATACACCATGTTATAGTCTGTAGTAGACCTATACACCATGTTATAGTCTGTAGTAGACCTGGCTATAACACCATGTTATAGTCTGTAGTAGACCTGGTTTATAACACCATGTTATAGTCTGTAGTAGCCTGTTATACACATGTTATAGTCCTGTAGTAGACCTATACACCATGTTATAGTCTGTAGTAGACCTGGTTATACACCATGTTATAGTCTGTAGTAGGACCTGGTTATACACCATGTTATTAGTCTGTGTAGACCTGGTTATATACACCATGTTATTAGTCTGTAGTAGGCCCTGCTATACACCCATGTTATAGTCTGTAGTAGGCCTGGTTATACACCATGTTATAGTCCCCTGGGTAGTTAAGCCTGTATACACCATGTTATAGTCTGTAGTAAGCCTGTTATACACCATGTTATAGTCTGTAGTAGACCTGGTTATACACCATGTTATAGTCTGTAGTAGACCTGGTTATACACCATGTTATAGTCTGTAGTAGACCTGGCTATACACCATGTTATAGTCTGTAGTAGACCTGTTATACACCATGTTATAGTCTGTAGTAGACCTGGTATACACAATGTTATAGTCTGGTAGTAGACCTGGTTATAGACCATACCAGGTTATAGTCTGTAGTAGACTCCTTATAACACCTATATGTTATAGTCTGTAGTAGCCTGCGTTATACACCATGTTATAGTCTGTAGTAGCCTGGTTATACACCATGTTATAGTCTTGTAGTAGACCTTTACACCATGTTATAGTCTGTAGTAGACCTGGTTATACACCATGTTTATAGTCTGTGTAGTAACCTGGTTATACACCATGTTAAGTCTGTAGTAAACTAAACACCAATGTTATAGTCTGTAGAGACTGTCATACACCATGTTATAGTCTGTAGTAGACCTGGTTATACACCATGTTATAGTCTGTAGTAAGACCTGGCTATACACCATGTTATAGTCTGTAGTAGACCTGGTTATACACCATGTTTATAGTCTGTAGTAGACCTGGTTATACACCATGTTATAAGTCTGTAAGTAAACTAATTAACACCATGTTATAGTCTGTAGTAGACCTGGTTATACACCATGTTATGTCTGTAGTAGACCTGGTTATACACCATGTTATAGTCTGTAGTAGAACCTGGCTATACACCATGTTATAGTCTGTAGTAGACCTGGTTATACACCATGTTATAGTCTGTAGTAGACCTGGTTATTACACCATGTTATAGTCTGTAGTAGACCTGGCTATACACCATGTTATAGTCTGTAGTAGACCTATACACCATGTTATAGTCTGTAGTAGACCTGGTATACACCATGTTATAGTCTGTAGTAGACCTATACACCATGTTATAGTTCTGTAGTAGACCTGGTTATACACCATGTTATAGTCTGTAGTAGACCTATACACCATGTTATAGTCTGTAGTAGGCCTGGCTATACACCATGTTATAGTCTGTAGTAGACCTGGCTATACACAATGTTATAGTCTGTAGTAGACCTGGTTATACACCATGTTATAGTCTGTAGTAGGCCTGGCTATACACCATGTTATAGTCTGTAGTAGACCTGATACACAATGTTATAGTCTGTAGTAGCCCTGGTTATAACACCATGTTATAGTCTGTAGTAAGACCTATACACCATGTTATAGTCTGTAGTAGACCTGGTTATACCACCATGTTATAGTCTGTAGTAGACTTATACACATGAGCTATAGACCTGGTTATCCCAGTGTTATAGTCTGTAGTAGATCTATTACAACCATGTTATAGTCTGTAGTAGGCCTGGCTTATACACCATGTTATAGTCTGTAGTAAGCCTGCTATACACCATGTATATAGTCTGTAGTAGACCTGGTTATAACCATGTTATAGTCTGTAGTAGGCCTGGCTATACACCATGTTATAAGTCTGTAGTAGACCTATACACCATGTTATAGTCTGTAGTAGACTGGCTATACACCATGTTATAGTCTGTAGTAGACCTGGTTATACACCATGTTATAGTCTGTAGGACCTGTATACACATGGTATAGTCTATGAGACCTGGTTATACACATGTTATAGTCTGTAGTAGACCTGTTTATCACCATGTTATAGTCTGTAGTAGACCTGGTTATACACCATGTTTAGTCTGTAGTAGACCTGGTTATACACCATGTTATAGTCTGTTAGTAGACCTGGTTATACACCAATGTTATAGTCTGTAGTAGACCTGGTTTATACCATGTTATAGTCTGTAGTAGACCTGGCTATACACCATGTTATAGTCTGTAGTAGACTGGTTTATACACCATGTTATAGTCTGTAGTAGCCTGGTATACACCATGTTAT
Source organism: Salvelinus sp. IW2-2015 (assembly GCF_002910315.2). Classification (NCBI taxonomy): domain Eukaryota; kingdom Metazoa; phylum Chordata; class Actinopteri; order Salmoniformes; family Salmonidae; genus Salvelinus; species Salvelinus sp. IW2-2015. Next base: position 26,900 of record NW_019946596.1, read on the forward strand.
GTCTGTAGTAGACTCGTTATACACTATGTTATAGTCTGTAGTAGACCTGGTTATACACCATGTTATAGTCTGTAGTAGACCTCGCTATGCACCATGTTTATAGTCTGTAGTAGACCTGCTATACACCATGTTATAGTCTGTAGTAGACCTGGTTATACACCATGTTATAGTCTTTAGTAACCTGGTATACACCATGTTATAGTCTGTAGTAGACCTGGTTATACACCATGTTATAGTCTGTAATAGACCTGGTTTTTACACCTTGTTATGTCTGTAGAGACTAATACACCATGTAATAGTCTGTAGTAGACCTGGTTATACACCATGTAATAGTCTGTAGTAGACTGGCTATACACCATGTTATAGTCTGTAGTAGACCTGGTTTATACACCATGTTATAGTCTGTAGTGGACCTGCTATGCACCATGTTATAGTCTGTAGAAGACTGGTTAACACCATGTTATAGTTGTAGTAGACCTGGTTATACACCATCTGTAGTAGACCTGGCTATACACCATGTTATAGTCTGTAGTAGACCTGGTTTAACCCATGTTATAGTCTGTAGTAGACCTGGTTATACACCATCTGTAGTAGACCTGGCTATACACCATGTTATAGTCTGTAGTAGACCTGGTTATTACACCATGTTATAGTCTGTAGTAGACATGGTTATACACCATGTTATAGTCTGTAGTAGACCTGGTTATACACCATGTTATAGTCTGTAGTAGACATGGTTATACACCATGTTATAGTCTGTAGTAGACCTGGTTATACACCATGTTATAGTCCTGTCAGTAAACCTGGCTTATCACCATGTTATAGTCTGTAGTAGACTGGTTTATACACCATGTTATAGTCTGTAGTAGACTGGTTTACACCATGTTTATAGTCTGGTAGTAGACCTGGTATACACCATGTTATAGTCTGTAGTAGACCTGGTTATACCCATGTTATAGTCTGTAGTAGACTGGTATACACATGTATAGTCTGTAGTAGACCTGGCTATACACCATGTTATAGTCTGTAAGTAACTGGTTCATACACAATGTTAATAGTCTGTAGTAGACCTGGCTTATACACATGTATAGTCTGTATAAGCCTTAACCATGTTATAGTCTGTAGTAGACCAATACACCATGTTATAGTCTGTAGTAGACCTGATACACCATGTTATAGTCTGTAGTAGACCAATACACCATGTTATAGTCTGTAGTAGACCTGGTTATACACCATGTTATAGTCTGTAGTAGACCTGGTTATACACCATGTTATAGTCTGTAGTAGACCTATACCACCATGCTAAAGTCTGTAGTAGACCCCATGCCCATGTTATAGTTTGTAGTAGACCTATACACCATGTTATAGTCTGTAGTAGACCTGGAATACACCATGTATAGTCTGTAGTAGACAATACCACCATGTTATAGTCTTTAGTAGACCTGCATACACCATGTTATAGTCTGTAGTAGACCTGTAATACACCATGTTATAGTCTGTAGTAGACCTGGTTATCACCATGTATATAGTCTTAGTCCTATCCGTTATAGTCGTAGTAGACCTGGTTTATCCCAATGTTATAAGCTGTAGTAGACCTGTATACACCATGTTATAGTCTGTAGTAGACCTAATACACCATGTTATAGTCTGTGTAAGTAGACCTGGTTATCACCATTTTATGAGTCTGTAGTAGACATGGCTTTAATACACCATGTTATAGTCTGTAGTAGACCTGGTATACACCATGTTATAGTCTGTAGTAGACCTAATACACCATGTTATTAGTCTGTAGTAGACCTGGTTTATAACACCATGTTATAGTCCTGTAGTAGACCTGGCTTCATACACCATGTTATAGTCTGTAGTAGACCTGGCTATACACCATGTTATAGTCTTAGTAGACCTGCTATACACCATGGTATAGTCTGTAGTAGACCTAGGCTTTACACCATGTTATAGTCTGTAAATAGACCTATACACCATGTTATAGGCCTGTAGTAGACCTATACACCCATGTTATAGTCTGTAGTAGACCTGGCATTACACCATGTTATAGTCTGTAGTAGACCTGGCTATACACCATGTTATAGTCTGTAGTAGACCTCTACCCACCTATGTTATAGTCTGTAGATACTATATCACCATGTTTATAGTCTGTAAGTAGACCTGGCTATACCACCATGTTATAGTCTGTAGTAGACCTGGCTTATATACACAATGTTATAGTTCTGTAGTAGAACCTGGTTATACACCATGTTATAGTCTGTAGTAGACCTGGCTATACCACAATGTTATAGTTGTAGTAGACCTGGGTTATACAACCATGTTATAGTCTGTAAGTTAAGACCTAAAGGCCGAGACAATAATTAGACACAATGGCAGATAAATTCAAACCACACCTTTGTTTTATCACAAAACCGGATAGCGACCTCTTGT
>NW_019946596.1:31150-32254 GCF_002910315.2 Salvelinus sp. IW2-2015
GGTACCGCTTGCCGTGCAGTAGCAGAGAGAACAGTCTATGACTAGGGTGGCTGGAATCCTTTGCCATTTTTAAGGCAATCCTCTGACACTGCCTGGTATGGAGGTCCTGGATGGCAGGAAGCTTGGCCCCAGTGATGTACTGGGCCATACGCACTACCCTCGGTAGTGCCTTGCGGTAGGAGCCCGAGCAGTTACCATACCCGGCAGTGATGCAACCAGTCAGGATGCTCTCGATGGTGCAGCTGTATAACTTTTTGAGGATCTGAGGACCCATGCCAAATCTTTTCAGTCATGACTGTCTTGGTGTGTTTGGACCATGACAGTTTGTTGGTGATGTGGACACCAAGGAGCTTGAAGCTCTCAACCTGCTCCACTACAGCCCCGTTGATGAGAATGGGCGCGTGCTCGGTCCTCCTTTTCCTGTAGGCCACAATCATCTCTTTTGTTTTGATCACGTTGAGGGAGACGTTGTTATCCTGGCACCACACTGCCAGGTCTCTGACCTCCTCTCTATAGGCTGTCTCATTGTTGTCGGTGATCAGGCCTACCACTGTTGTGTCATCGGCAAACTTAATGATGGTGTTGGAGTCGTGATTGGCCATGTGGTCATGGGTGAACAGGGAGTACAGGAGGGGACTGAGCACGCACCCCTGTGGGGCCATCGTGTTGAGGATCAGCTTGGCAGATGTGTTGTTACCTACCCTTACCACCTGGGGGCGGCACGTCAGGAAGCCCATCATCCAGTTGCAGAGGGAGGTTTTTAGGGCACGATGGTGGTGTTGAATGCTGAGCTGTGTTCCCTTTGTCCAGGTTGGAAAGTGCAGTGTGGAGTGCAATAGAGATTGCATCATCTGTGGATCTGTTGGGGCGTTATGCAAATTGGAGTGGGTCTAGGGTTTTTGAGATAATGGTGTTGTTGTGAGCCATGACCAGCCTTTCAAAGCACTTCATGGCTACAGACGTGAGCGCTACGGGTTGGTAGTCATTTAGGCAGGTTACCTTGGTGTTCTTGGGCACAGGGACTATGGTGGTCTGCATGAAACATGTTGGTATTACAGACTAGGTCAGGGACAGGTTGAAAATGTCAGTGAAGACGCTTGGTCA
>NW_019946597.1:0-21485 GCF_002910315.2 Salvelinus sp. IW2-2015
CTGCGTTAGAATGTAGAACTGTTTCATATATATGCATAAGTCCCCGCCTCGTGTCTTACCAGAGGCTGCTGTTCTATCCTTGCCGATTTAGGAATGTAGAACTGTTTCCTGCTCCAGCGAAATCGCAGTTCTGATGTCCAAAAGCTCTTTTTCGGTCATAAGGAGACGGTAGCAGCAACATTATGTACAAGACAAGATGTGAACAACGTGAAAAAACTAACAGATAGCATTGGTTGGTTAAGGAGCCGATAAGACAGCAGCCATCCCCTCCGGTGCCATCATACTAATCACCCACCCCTTTTTGTTTTTACACTGCTTTTGCTACTCGCTGTTTATTGTCTATGCATAGTTACTTCTATCCCTACCTACATGTTTACAAAATTACCTCGATAACCTGTACCCCTGAATATAGCCTCTGTATTCTTACTTTTTGTATTTAAAAAATTACTTGCGTATTATTTAGAAATATTTCTTAACTCGATTTCTTGAACTGCATTGTTGGTTAAGGGCTTGTAAGTAAGCATTTCACAGTAAGGTGTTTGTATTTGGCCGCATTCTCGTTGACGCGGGCTGCAGTGGAGCAGGTTGAGAGCTTCAAGTTCCTTGGTGTCATATCCACCAACCAACTTACAATGGTCCAATCACACCATGACCTCGTGAAAGCGGGCACAACAAAAACCTATTCCCCCTCAGGAGACGAAAATCTTGACATGGGTTCCTCAGATCTCAAAGTTCTACAGCTGCCACCATCGAGAGCAGGGCCTGATGGTTGCATCACCTTCTGGTATTGGCAACTGCTCGGCCCCCGACCGCCACGGCACTACAGAGGGTAGTGTGAAGGGCCCAGTACATCACTGGGGCCAAGCTTACTATGCCATCCAGGATCTCTATACCAGGCGGTGTTCAGAGGGAAAGGCCCTTAAAAATTGTCAAAAGACTCCAAGCCACCCTAGTCATAGACTGTTCTCCCTGCTACACACGGCAAGCGGTACCAAGCGCTCAAGTCTAGTCCAAGAGGCTTCTAAACAGCTTCTTCCCCCAAGCCATAAGACTCCTGAACATCTAGTCAAATGGCTATCCAGACTATTCACATTGCCCCCCCCCCCCCCCCTCTCCACATCACTGCCCACTCCTCCTGTTGTCATCCATGCAAGTCACTTTAATTAACTCTACCTACATGACATACTTACCTCAACTTAAACAGGTGCCCCCGCACATTGATTCTTGTAACAGCACCCCCCCTGTATATTATGTTATTTTTTACTACTGCTCTTTAATTACTTTGTTACGGTTATCTCTTATTCTTATCCATGTTTTTTTTCAAAAAAACTGCACTGCTGGTTAGGGGCTCGTAAGTCAAGCATTTCACTGTAAGGTCTACACCTGTGTATTCGGCGCATGTGACTAATAAAAATTTGATTTTGATGTGACAAATTAAAATTTGATTTGTATTTGTGTGACACTTAACCTGCTTTCAGAAGCCAAAGCAATCCTTGCCAACACTTAGCAGTAAGGACATCTCGCCCAAAAACAGCACAAACAATTACTAAATCTCCAGCTGTATTTAGTAGCAGGCATAGTCAACCCACTAACTGCTATCCTTGGCCCCATTCGAGAGGAGGACAGAGGGGGCACCATTGTCTAACTGTTTTCCCCTCCATCGCATGATGGACCCTGATTCATTCGGCCTGGGCAGGAAGAATGCCTAATAGGCAGCTTATCTCCTGCCTGTATAGAAATTCCCTCAACTCTGACAGACACAGTTCTGAATGTACACAAACAAGAACCCCTACATTATAAAACACACACACTATCCTTGTGGGGACCAAACAATTGTTAGCCATTCAAAATCTATTTTCTCTAACTCCTAAAACCTAACCTCTAAGCCTAAAATTGCTTCTTGGTCCCCACAAGGATAGTAAACAAAAACACACCACTGTGCTGTAGGCCGTCAGAGATGTCAAAGAACGTTCATCTGGTCTGCCTGACCAAAATGCTGAGACTGGCGTCCAGTTTATGCCAGGTCCTATGGGGGAGGATACTGACTGTAATAATAACCCCAATGGTTGCCTCAGCGTATTGGCTTGGAAGGACATCACAGTGAAGCGGTGTGGGTAATGACTGCGGCCAATCAGAGCCCTGACAACAGGTGGAGCGTGTGGGGTAATGACTGGGCCAATCAGAGCCCTGACAGTGGAGCAGTATGTGTAATGAACTGGGGCCAATCAGAGCCCTTGACACAGTAGAGCGGTGTGGGTAATGACTGGGAGCAATCAGAGCCCTGACCAACAGTTGGAGCGTTGTGGGTAATGACTGGGCCAATCAGAGCCCTGACAGTGGAAGCAGTATGTTAATGACTGGCGGCCAAATCAGAGCCCTGAACACAGTAGAGCGGTTGGTAATGACTGGGGCCAATCAGAGCCCTTGACACAGTGGAGGCGTGTGGTAATGACTGGGCAATTCAGAGCCCCCTGCCCCTGACACAGTGGAGCCGGTGGGGGTAATGACTGCGGGCCAATCAGAGCCCTGACACAGTGGAGCGGTGTGGGTAATTGACTGGGGCCAATCAGAGCCCTGACCACAGTGGAGCGGTGTGGGTAATGACTGGGGCCAATCAGAGCCCTGACACAGTAGAGCAGTGTGGTGGTAAGACTGGGCAATCAGAGCCCTGACACAGTGGAGCGGTGTGGGTAATGACTGGGGCCAATCAGAGCCCTGACACAGTGGAGCGCGTGTGGTAATGCTGGGCCAATCAGAGCCCTGGACAGTGGATGCAGTATGTGTAATGACTGGGCCAATCAGAGCCCTGACACAGTAGAGCGGTGTGGTAATGACTGCGGGCTAATCAGAGCCCTGCACAGTTAGAGCGGTGTTGGGTAAGACTGGGCCAATCAGAGCCCTGACACAGTGGAGCGGTGTGGTAAAACTGGCGGCCAATCAGAGCCCTGACAGTGGAGCAGTATGTGTAATGACGGGGCCAATCAGGAGCCCTGACACAGCTAGAGCGGTTGGGGTAATGACTGGGGCCAATCAGGAGCCCTGACACAGTGGAGCGGTGTGTGTAATGACTGGCAATCATAGCCCTTGACAGTGAAGGCAGTATGTGTAATGACTGGGCCCAATCAGAGCCTTGACACAGTAGAGCGTGTTGGTAATGACTGGGGCCAATCAGAGCCCTGACACAGTGGAGCCGTGTGGGTAATGACTTGGGGCAATCAGAGCCCTGGAACACAGTGGGAGCGGTGTGGGTAATGAACTGGCCAATCAGAGCCCTGACACAAGTGGAGCCGGGGTGTTGGGTAATGACTGGGGCCAATTCAGAGCCTGACCAGTGGCAGCAGTATGTGTAATGACTGGGGCCCAATCAGAGCCCTGACACAGTAGAGCGGTGTGGGTAATGGCTGGGCCAATCAGAGCCCTGACACAGTGGAGCGTGTGTAATGAACTGGGGCCATCAGAGCCCTGACACAGTGGAGCCGGTGTGGGTAATTGACTGGGCCAATAGAGCCCAGACAGTGGAGCAGTATGTGTTAATGACTGGGCCAATCAGAGCCCTGACACGTAGAGCGGTGTGGGTAATTGACTGGGTCCAATCAGAAGCACCTACACAGTAGATCGGTGGTGCGGTAATGACTGGGGCAATCAGAGCCCTGACACAGTGGAGCGGTGTGGGTAATGAACTGGCCAATCAGAAGGCCCTGAACACAGATGGAGCGTGTGGGTAATGACTGGGGCCAATCAGGAGCCCTGACAGTTGGAGCAGTATGTGTAATGACTGGGCCAATCAGGCCCCTGACACAGTAGAGCGGTGTGGGTAATGGACTGGGGCCAATCAGAGGCCCTGACAACAGCTGGAGCGGTTTGGGTAATGACTGGGCCAATCAGAGCCCTGACACAGTGGAGCGGTGTGGGTAATGACTGGGGCCAATCAGAGCCCTTGACAGTGGAGCAGTATTGTGTAATGACTGGGGCCAATCAGAGCCCTGACACAGTAGAGCGGTTTGGGTAATGACTGGCCGGCCAGCAGAGCCCTGACACAGTGGAGCGGTGTGGGAATGACTGGTGGCACATTCAGAGCCCTTGACACAGTGGAGCGTGTGGGTAATACTGGGCCAAATCAGAGCCCTGACACAGTGAGCGTGTGGGTAATGACTGGGCCAATCAGAGCCCTGACAGTGGAGCAGTATGTTAATGGACTGGGGCCATCAGAGCCCTGACACAGTAGAGCGGTGTGGGTAATGAACTGGGGCCAATCAGTAGCCCTGACACAGTAGAGCGTGTGGGTAATGACTGCGGCAATCAGCAGCCCTGACACAGTGTTAGCGTCGTGGGTTTAATGACTGGGGCCAATCAGAGCCCTGACACAGTGGAGCGGTGTGGGTAATGGAAACTGGGGCCAATCAGAGCCCTGACAGTGGAGCAGTATGTGTGTAATGACTGGCGCCAATTCAGAGCCCTGACACAGTAGAGCGTGTGGGTAATACTGGGCCATCAGAGCCCTGACACAGTGGAGCGGTTGTGGGGAATGACGGGGGCCAATCAGAGCCCTGGACACAGTGAGCGGTGTGGGTAATGACTGGGGGCCAATCAGAGCCCTTGACAGTGACGCAGTATGTGTAAGGACTGGGCTGGCAATTCAGGAGCCCTGACCCACAAGTAGAGCGGTGTGGGTAATGACTGGGGCCAATCAGAGCCCCTGACCACAGTGAGCGGTGTGGGTAATGACTGGGGCAATCAGAGCCCTGACACAGTGAGAGCGGTGTGGTAATGACTGGGGCCTAATCAGAGCCCTGCACACAGTGGAGCGGTGTGGGTAATGACTGGGGCCAAATCAGAGCCTGACAGTGTGAGCAGTAATGATGTAATGACTGGGGCCAATCAGAGCCCTTGACACAGTAGAGCGGTCCGTGGGTAATGCGCTGGTCCAATCAGAGCCCTGACACATGGAGCGGCTGTGGGTAATGACTTGGGCCAATCAGAGCCTGACACACTGGAGCGGTGTGGGTAATGACTGGGGGCCAATCAGAGCCCTGACACCGTGGAGCAGTATGTGTAATTGACTGGGGCCAATCAGAGCCCTTGACACAGTAGAGCGGTGTGGGTAATGACTGGGCGCCAATTCAGAGCCTGACACAGTAGAGCGGTGTGGGTAAGAACTGGGGGCAATCAGAGCCCTGACACAGTGGACGGTTGGTGGGTAATGACTGGGCGCCAATCAGAGCCCTGACACAGTGGAAGCGGTGTGGGTAATGACTGGGCCAATCAGAGCCCTGGACAGTGGAGCAGTATAGTTGTAATGGAATGGGGCCCAATCAGAGCCCTGACACAGTAGAGCGGTGTGGGGAATGACTGGGCCAATCAGAGCCCTGACACAGTGGAGCGGTGTGGGTAATGACTGGGGCCAATCAGCAGCCCTGACAGTGAGCGGTGTGGGTATGACGGGCCAAATCAAGCCCTGACACAAGTGGAACGGTGTGGGTAATGACTGGGGCCAATCAGAGCCCTGACACAGTAGAGCGGTGGTGGGTAATGACTGGGGCCAATCAGAGCCTGACACAGTGGAGCGGTGTGGGTAATGACTGGCCAATCAGAGCCCTGACACAGTGCGAACGGTGTGGTATGACTGTGCCAATCAGAGCCCTGACACAGTGGAGCGGTGTGGGTAATACTGGGGCCAACTCAGAGCCCTGGACACAGTGCGAACGTGTGGGTAATGACTGGGGCCAGTCCCAGAGCCCTGACACAGTGGAACGGTGTGGTAATTGACTGGGCCAATCAGAGCCCTTGACACAGTGAGCGGCGTGTGGGTAAGTGACTGGGGCCAAATTCAGAGCCCTGACCAACAGTGAGCGGTGTGGGTAATGACTGGGGCCAAGGCAGAGCCCTGACACAGTGGAACGGTGTGGGTAATGACTGGGGCCAATCAGAGCCCTGACACAGTGGAGCAGTGGGGGTTAATTGGAACTGACACAGTGGAGAATGTAAAACCAGAAAGTGCCTTAGTGTACTTCCTCTGCTCTGGGCCAACTCAGACACTCTTAGCAAAGTGTTTCCCAACTCAGTCCTGGGACCCCAGGGCGGACGTTGTTTAGTTCTTTCCCTAGCACTACACACGGGATGCAAATATTCAACTCATTCATTCATCTTTGATTATTTGAATACAGCTGTGTATGCTAGGGGGAAAAAACTAATCGCGGAACACCTTGTGTCCCAGGACCGAGTTTTGGCGAAACCCTGCAATAGTACTATTTACCGTTACTGTACCTATCCGATGCTACTATCCTCTGTCTTGGCCAACTCCAGCACCGTAGCGCTATACCGTTACTGTTACCCACTCTCTACAGGGAACACTTTGCTGGTTCACTGGGCTGCCTCTGCTTCTCTACAGGGAACACTGCTGGTTTCACTGGGCTGGCCTCTACAGGAACACTGCTGGTTTCACTGGGCTGGCCTCTACAGGGAAACACTGCTGGTTTCACTGGGCTGGCCGCTCTTACAGGGAACACTGCTGGTTTCCGCTGGGCTGGCCTTCTGCACTCTACAGGGAACACTGCTGGTTTCCCTGGCTGGCTCGCTCTCTACATGAACCACTTGCTGTTTCCACTGGGCTCCTCTACATGGAACACTGCTGTTTCATGGGCTGGCTTCTACAGGGAACACTGCTGGTTTCACTGGGCTGGCCTCTACATGGACACTGCTGGTTTCAACTGGGCTTGGCCATCTACAGGGAAACACTGCTGGTTTCACTGGGCTTGCTCTACAGGGAACCACTGCTGGATTTCACTGGGCTGGCTTTGCAGCTAGGTGGTGTACTGGAGTTTTAACTTAGGACCAACAGAACAGAAAAACATTTGCTGGCTTGCTGACTCCGTTCTGGCTCCCATCTAAACACAATGACTGTGGGTGATTAATTCATTTTGTTTTTTTTGAAGGGTCCCCCAACATGGGCCCCAGATTTCAGATCCCTCCAGAACGGTCCCCCAACATGGCCCCAGATTCAGATCCCTCAGAAGGGTCCCCCCAACTTGGCCCCCAGATCAGATCTTCAAAAAGGGTCCCCCAACATGGCCCCAGATTCAATCCCTACACGAACGGTCCCCCAACATGGCCCCAGATCAGATCACTCAGAACGTCCCCCAATTGGGCCCCAGATTCCAGATCCCTCAGAACGGTCCCCCAACATGGCCCAGAATACAGATCCCTCAGAACGTCCCCAACTTGGCCCCAGATCACCAGTCCCTTCAGAACGTCCCCCAACATGGCCCCAGATCAGATCCGCAGAACGGTCCCCCAACTGCCCCAGTATCAGATCCCTCAGGAACGTCCCCAATCATGGCCCCAGATCAGATCCCTCAGAAAGGGTTGTTTTGTTGGAGAGACATATGGGAAGCAAATAATTCCTGCGGTATTTGTTGTCAAGGAGCATGACCATTATTGCGCTAATGACTTGCGTGGGTTAATGTGGTGGGGATTAGGGAGGCGGATGAAACGTTTGGTTTAACTGAGACCACTACTTGCTTCACTTGTGTGTTGTGTGTGTGTGTCGGTGTGTGTGTGTGTGTGTGTGTGTGTGTGTGTGTGTGTGTGTGTGTGTGTGTGTGTGTGTGTGTGTGTGTGTGTGTGTGTGACCTTTATTTATATATGCATTTGATTATCCAGATATTTCATTGGAACAGAATACATCTCCATTTGAAGTGTCTTTCTGTGCTACTAGAAGCATTTCAGGCAATTACTGTTGAGTTACTGTTACTGTTGATGACTCCAGGTTACTTAATGCCTGAATGTGTTCTAATGTTCTCTGGCATGCCATGGGGTTCTATTTCTGGCTACCAGAATATCAAAAGCTATAAAGAGAAGATCAGACTCCTATGTTCAGTGCTTAGGGGCATAGACACATGTTTAGTCTGGATACTTGTTTGTACAGGGCTGTTTGGATGAGATATGTTTATATTAGTGAGGCAGTTAGAGGCTATGTGATGTCGGTGTATGTAGTACATCGTATAAAGGGCAATAATGCATTTAAGCAAATTTGTGTTTACTGTAACACAGATTCAACCAGTCAAACCAAGTTGCCATGGTTACATTACATGTTGCCATTGTSGCATTAAACCAGGTTCTCATGGATACATTACGATGACATCAGAGCTAYGTCATCAGAAGGCWCTGTGGTTATTGTAGCTAATAGATATGTGGAAGAAGGCTACACATGGTTAAATCTGATTGGTTCRTTGTATGGGTTAGGAGCCAGTACAATTGACATCATTTGGTGATTATCTCTTAGTTTAATGTGTGATTTAACTTTGAACAACACATAGCCTAAACTTAATGCTTACACCGAAAAACTCTAAGTTTCTAGATGACATTCTTCAAGAGAATGTCTCTTCTTGAGAGCATTCACTGTAGAGTAGTGACAATCAGGAAGACTGGTGTTTTGGAGAGGAGCTAGGCCTGCTAGACCAGACAAGACTTTTAACTGAAAATTCAGCACCTCGTGAAAGGCATGGGGCAGGAGGGAGGGAGAGAGGGTTATACGAGGCCGGATGGAGAGAGAGGAGCGGTACAGGAGTCCGGATGGAGAGAGAGGAGGGGTACACAAGGCCGGATGGAGAGAGAGGAAGTATGACAGGAGGCAGGATGGAGAGAGAGAGAGGGTACACAAGGCCGGATGGAGAGAGAGGAGTAGTACAGGAGGCAGGACGGAGAGAGAGGAGTGGTCAGGAGGCCGGATGGAGAGGAGAGGAGGGTACACAAGGCCGGATGGAGAGAGAGGAGGAGTACAGGAGGCAGGATGGAGAGAGAGGAGCGGTACAGGAGGCCGGATGGGAGAGAGAGAGGGTACACAAGGGCGATGGAGAGAGAGGAGGGGTACAGGAGGCAGGATGGAGAGAGAGGAGCGGTACAGGAGGCCGGATGGAGAGAGGAGGGGTAACAAGGCCGGATGGAGAGAGAGGAGGAGTACAGGAGGCCGGATGGAGAGGAGGAGGGGTACAGAGGCCGGATGGAGAGAGAGGAGGGTACAGGAGGCCGGATGGAGAGAGAGGAGCGGTACAGGAGGCCGATGGAGAGAGTGGAGGGGTACAGGAGGCCGAATGGAGAGAGATGTAAAAAAAAAAAATGGTTCTCTACCTGGAACTTAAAAGGGTTCTTCTAAGGGTTCTCCTATTGGGGCAGTTAAAGACCGGGGCAGTTAAAGAACCCCTTTAGGCTCTAGATAGCATCTTTTTTTCTAAGAGTGTAGATTCAAACATGGCTCTTTCAAAAAGTACAACCCGATGCAATATAATACAAAATATACAGCCGACAGGAAAGACTAATAAATGTGGTTGTCATTACAGGCCTGGGAAGGGAAGATATAAGTGGGGAAAATGAAGCTAAACAACAGGCAGGAAGTTGAAACAGACAATCAGATAGGGGAATATATAGCAGAACATATCATTAAAGTATCTCTTCATACTGCATCTATCTTCATTTGATCCTGTCTGATGCTCCAAGCAAAGGAAAGCAACCTCTGTAGACTACAATACATCAATGGTCCAATGCAGTGTTGGATAGACATTCATTAAACTCTTTTACCATGTACTCTGAACAGTSATTTCCTTCTAGACCTCTCATTCAGTGATGCGTAATACCGRACTCCTATGACATACTTAAACAAGACTACTGCATCATGTTCATCATCTCGGCCTGATTATAAAAGACCGATGGCTGAAATCTCTACGCTCTTCTCAGCAACTGTAATAGACTGATTCAGTTGAGTCATTTAACAACAAACCCTTGGCCCCAGAGGACAATTGGATTCATATATGAACTTAAAAATGTCCACAGATTTAAGGGCAGAATGGGACATTAGTGGCCTGCGAAGTAGAAAAACGGAACAGTACAAAGAGTTTGAAGTTTCCATGCAAGAAGTGACAGCCAAAAGTCCCAAAGTTCCATAATGCAACCATCAATAACATTGTTTCACGGTTATCTACTGTGAGATGTAATTTATGAAAACAATCACCTGATCTTATTAAAAGAATGGTAGGTGATATTTTGTAATGGCTGTGTTTGATAAGGAGAACTGTTGCACAGTAATACTGACAATATTAAAGTGGTGGTGATGGTTGCCAGATTGGTGTGCGGAGGGCACACTGCTGACAGCCCTCTTGGTGGGAGTTGGGYCAGGAAGGACACTCTACCGTAACTCTTAGATGGTTGGGTTGGGTACGTGGGATAGGTGGGTGACTTGATTGTAAAATGGCCAGGATCAACCCCATATAGATTAACCATGGTGCACCTTGATCAACTCTGTGGTTGCAAACGGTCTGTATTACTTTACTATGGTCTTTAATGGTCCACTGTTTTGTTTTTCTGTTCTGGGAAGCACTGTTGCGGTCTATGGTCGCCTATTCTGGTCCATGATACGCTACAGTACTCCACTAAGAGCAGCTGTGGTACCCTGTGGTGAAGAATGGTCTGGTATGGTGCATTGTGMTGAACTGTGTCTCAGTGTGGTRTACCTTGAATGCCCGTGTTACTAAAGAGACTCCCACTCACCTGAGTCTTGGCTCTCATGAAGGGAGCACTGACYTTGCAGGTCTTCTCATGCCTCTGTCTGTCCTCACTGCGACACTCTATCTTGATATCTGAGTTGTGCTGAGATGGAAACAGAGATWAAACACACTCAGTGACTGAGAGAAAAATGAGAAAGACAAGCTTCTACATAAGACAAGCCTGAAGTCCCTCAGGAATAATGACATTCTATATGGCTAGAACAGGTGCAGTAGTACTCCATACTGTATTTGAGGAAAGTGTGTTCTTCAATAGACAGACTGTACTAGTCTATAGGTGACTGGCCAAATCAAGCAGTCAACTCTGCTGTAATGGTGTACTGGTGTCTGCTGTACTGGTGTCTGCTGTACTGGTGTACTGTTGTCTGCTGTACTGGTGTACTGTTGTCTGCTGTACTGGTGTACTGTTGTTACTGGTGTCTGCTGTACTGGTGTACTGTTGTCTTCTGTACTGGTGTACTGTTGTCTGCTGTACTGGTGTACTGTTGTCTGCTGTATGGTGTACTGTTGTCTGCTGTACTGGTGTACTGTTGTCTGCTGTACTGGTGACTTTGTCTGCTGTACTGGTGTACTGTTGTCTGCTGTACTGGTGTACTGTTGTCTGCTGTACTGTGTACTGTTGTCTGCTGTACTGTGTTACTGTTGTACTGGTGTCTGCTGTACTGGTGTACGCTGTTGTCTGCTGTACTGTGTTACTGTGTCTGCTGTACTGGTGTACTGTTGTCTGTCTGCTGTACTGGTGTACTGTTGTCTGCTGTACTTGTACTGTTGTCTGCTTACTGGTGTACTGTTGCTGCTGTACTGTGTACTGTTGTCTGCTGTACTGGTGTACTGTTGTCTGCTGTATTGGTGTACTGTGCTGCTGTACTGGTGTACTGTTGTTGTACTGTTGTCTGCTGTAATGGTGTACTGTTGTCTGCTGTACTGTGTACTGTTGTCAGCTGTATTGGTGTACTGGTGTCTGCTGTACTGCCATTTATTGGACTGTATTGTTGCACTATGGTCTTTGGGTCCTGGAATAGTGGTCTATAAATCCAATGTACTGTCTACTGTGAATCATCACCTTGACTATGAGACTAGAGAATCGTAGGTTGGGAGTGTAGGTGATGTTGAGGCGGGCTCCGTAGGCGTTTTCTCCGCTGTTCTCCAGACGAACGTCCACCACCATCCTCCTCCTCGATCCCTCCATCACTCGCTCTGACCCCTCCGCCCCTCCTTCGGACAGACGTCGACACATCGCACCCCTGGAGTGGACTGCATTCCCACAGAACTGCCTGTGGGAGAGAGGGGAGAAAGCAATCAATTCTGATCTGGGTGTGGTGTTGGTGTGGTGTGGTGTGGTGTGGTGTGGTGTGGTGTGGTGTGTGTGTGTGTGTGTGGTGTGTGTGTGTGTGTTGTGGTGTGTGTGTGTGTGTGTTGTGTGTGTGTGTGTGTGGTGTGTGTGTGTGTGTGTGTGTGTGTGTGTGTGTGTTGTGTGCGCTCACCTCCAAGACAGCAGGTCAGTTGTACTCTGTAAGGACAGGCCTGGTATACAGCGGTCGTCCTCATCACAGCCATTCCAGAAGGGAAGCTAGTAGAGCGAGAGCTACTCAGTTACAATGACATCCATATCATAGTACGGCTGTGCCAAGAGGTCTGGACCTTTATGGCACAGCGAGTCTATGCTTGCCCTGCAAACCATAGTGTCACTGGTTCAAGCCCCTGGATGTTCCCCTTAATCGCTACAATACCACTCACAAGGCTGTAGACTAAGAGCTAAACAAGGAGATGACTGGTTAGTGGTCAGGTCAAGCAGTCATGTGACCCGCTCAAAGCGCTTCCTTGAAGTGATCCCTGATTAGACATGACTGGAAGGGTTCCAGCAGTGTGTTTTTATCCATCCAGACATCTCTAATCAGGGATTCCATAAGAGCTAAAGAAGTGCTGATTGTCAGGGGTCAAGGGTCAGATGTGTGTGTCTCACCTCAGTCCTGACGGGGTGGGCCAGGTGTCGTCCAGCGCAGGGCCCTGGTCGGGATGCTGCAGTGCCACCGCCACAGTGAACACGATGGGCCTCTCGTAGTCCGTGGTCTCCTGGATCAAACACGTGTGGAGGATCAGTGTTATTACAACTGTATCACACCATACATCATGAACGATAACCGTCACAACACACTGAGGGATAGGAAACGTTCTAATGATAGGATAGGAAACGTTATAATGATAGGATAGAATAGGAAACGTTCTAATGACAGATTAAACCAGAGGCATGTATTTAGATTGTTAAGACATTGAGGCTTCTGCATTATGAATTGACCATGTTACACCCCCCCCCCCCCATTAACATTACATGGGGGAATATTTCAATATTGCTATGCAACTGAATGTCTAGAATTATAATATTTACAATTCTAAAAGTCCCAATAATCTAAATACATGGCTCTGGATAATACCATCTCAGTCTCTGTCTTACCTTCTGATTGGTGTATGTAAATGTAGTCATATTGCTTCCACCTATCCAATATTCTCAGATCTACCGGATAGGTTAGAGCCTAGATGTTGATTAGCAATTCAGCTAGAGTTTAGTCAGTGCTCACCATGACATGGAAGTAGATGTGTTGACAGGTCTCCTCTCCAGAAAGCAGGGTCAGGTTTTGAAACAGCAGTTTATCAGGGTCCTCCATATGGCTTCTGGGGTTGAATCGGCGCTCCCCAATGGTGGTGTTGTAAGTGATAGCTGGAGAGATGAAGAAAGAGGGAGCATAAATGTTGGAAACATGTTCTATACTACAGTACTTTATTTCCTATAAAATAATGACCAGAAGCAGCACAGATTACATTACAAAAAAGGAACTTGGACAAAAATCCAAGAGCCACCGTCGAGGAACTGAAACAATGTCTCAATGTGAATGAGTAACTACTCCAGAGTTGAGAGAGTTAACTAGACCTCTTGAGCCATATGGCTTTGGAAGTGATTCATTTCCAACCCACACTGTTTAAGAGGAACATTATTTATTACACCGCGCTTTAATAGCTTGGGGAAAATACCATAAAATCCAGAGCTAATGCACATTGCCCTACTGAGCATGCCAACTGGAGATTGTACTGGTCTCCCATACCTCATACCTACTTTCTCCATTATACCATGGCATTGTTGAATTTCTTTCTGATTGGCTTGAAGGGCATTCTAGAGTGTGCATTATTTCCCTATAACGTATGGTATATTTGCACGGTAGAATTCAATGGCTATAGTTCATTCTTACATGTTCTATATTTGAGCTGCTTTTTAAAACCGAAAGTCCAATTGAAAACATTATTGGCATTGTTGAATTCAATTTTCATAATGGCAAGCTAGAACTGATGGTTTGATTAGCTAAACTAGCAAGTCTGTTTGTTTGGTTACCACGGCAACTACTGTATGTATTAAAGGTGCTAGCTACTCCTGGTCCCGTGTGGCTCAGTTGGTAGWGCATGGCGCTTGCAACGCCAGGGTTGTGGGTTCATTCCCCACGGGGGGACCAGGATGAATATGTATGAACTTTCCAATTTGTAAGTCGCTCTGGATAAGAGCGTCAGCTAAATGACTTAGATGTAAATGTACTTCAGTGGATGTTGAACACATGCTCTTTCCATTTCCATCAGATGCTGCTGAAAGTTGAAGGCGTGTTACCTTAAGCACATTTGGAGATATCTCTTTTCTCAAAGTGTATTCTTCCTTGTACAGTCGAACACAACAGACTTGCAACACCACCAGCAGCAGCAGCACATCTGACAGATGTTACTAGACCAGACATGGTAATGACGGGAAATAAAATCAATGTGTTCCCACTGTTCAGTGTCCCCTAAATGTCCAACCGTCCCGGAGGAGGACAAGATAACTTTCTGAGGCTTCTTCCTATTGGTTTGGCCCGTCTAACATATTTGACAAAGATGGCGGGAGGTTGGGAGGTTAACCAGAAACATCCACGCCTCAATGCCTCCTTAGCCTGCCTCCTTAGCCTGCCTCCTATAGTCCCACACAAGGGGGAAACCTGAGCCAACAGGCCTCAACCTTTAAAACACATTGTGACCAGAGAGACCTTGTGTCAGAGCTCGGGTGGGCCCCTGTCGGTGATTCAACACAGAGCCACGGCAACCGGAACGGTCTCCAGAGAGACCTTGTGTGTGTCAGAGCTCGGGTGGGCCCCTGTCGGTGATTCAACACAGAGCCACGGCAACCGGAAACGGTCTCCAGAGAGACCTTGTGTCAGAGCTCGGGTGGGCCACTGTCGGTGATTCAACACAGAGCCATGGCAACCGGAACGGTCTCCAGAGAGACCTTGTGTCAGAGCTCGGTGTGCCACTGTCGGTGATTCAACACAGAGCCACGGCAACCGGAACGGTCTCCAGAGAGACCTTGTGTCAGAGCTCGGGTGGCCACTGTCGGTGATTCAACACAGAGCCACGGCAACCGGAACGGTCTCCAGAGAGCCCTTGTGTCAGGCTCGGGTGGGCCTTGTCGGTGATTCAACACAGAGCCATGGCAACCGGAACGGTCTCCAGAGAGACCTTGTGTCAGAGCTCGGGTGGCCCTCGGTGATTCAACACAGAGCCATGGCAACCGGAACGGTCTCCAGAGAGATTCCGGGCTCACGGCAGAAGTGTGGGGTAGCCATGTTGGTTTATCCGCAGCCTGACAACCATCAGCCTGATTATATTGCCACCATAAAAATTCAATGAGTAGAGTGAACAGAATGCATACTATTCGGAGGGCAATTTGCATACAGAATGCTTGGCTAATTAACAGTCAGAGGCTAGAATAATCCAGATCAGTTCTCATCAGATGTAGCAGTTGGCATAGCATGTCCGTAACCGCTCTGTAGCCTGCAGCATATGTGTTTGGCAGATGGAATGATATCCTAAACTGTCAGTGATAGCGAGGAAACATTTTCCTGTGGCTCTGCTCTGGGGCAAGAAGCCATCACCCGTTCACTCAGTGAGCCAAACAACAGAGCGGTCTGACTGACTCAACAACAACCAAGCAGAGACATTGAGCAATACACGTTTGGATCATGATTTCAACTATGAATCTCTGAACTGCATTACTTCTAGTGCTGACTTGATCCTTAGCCAATGTGTAGCAGGCTTGGAAAGGCTAAGCTTTGCTCTAAACATAGAACAGTCTTGGAAAGGCTAAGCTTTGCTCTAAACATAGAACAGTCTTGGAAAGGCTAAGCTTTGCTCTAAACATAGAACAGTCTTGGAAAGGCTAAGCATTGCTCTAAACGTAGAACAGTCTTGGAAAGGCTAAGCATTGCTCTAAACATAGAACAGTAGGAGATCAACAGTAGAGTTAATCAAGATGTCAGTTTTGCCTGAAAGACAATGAGGTCCTCTGCTGACTGTACAGTGAAGGAACAACAGTGAAATAAACTTCTTCCCTGAATAGAAAAAAAGGCTTTGTGGCTCCACTGGGCTATTACATCCATTAAGATGAATCCAGTTTTATTTGTTTAGTTCTCATCCCCATAAAAGCAGTAAGCAGTGGGCGGCTTCAACAGAACCATATTATGAGAAGTGCAGAGAAAGAGTTCAGCAACATCAGCGATATCTCAAGGTAGTTGGAGTCAATCGGACATCTTTGCACTGAAGCTGTAACAGTAGAAGGATGCAGGCTACATTATAGTCTATAACGTGACTTAATTGGTCACTTTTGAACACTCACCCACTTCCTGTGTAGGAGGTATGGCTGTCCGGGCGGTGACGTTTAGACACACTACGGCTGACATGCAGGTCACGTCCTTGCCTCCCCTCTCACAGTCCTTCACAAAGATGTTGATCTTGCTGGGTTCAAACCTGATGTTGGCGTGAATTCGGACGACACTGCGAGACCTGCAGATGAACCATACACAGTGTTATGATCATAAATGTGGTTCATTATATGCTCCACATACATACAGTACCATAGAAACAGTTAAGACATTGTTAATATCTAAGTGACCTACCGAAGGAAGAAAACAGTAGAACACTTTGTTAATATCTAAGTGACCTAGCACGAGAAACAGTAGAACACTTGTTAATATCTAAGTGACCTAGCAGAGAAACAGTAGAACACTTGTTAATATCTAAGTGATCTAGCAGAGAAACAGTAGAACACTTGTTAATATCTAAGTGACCTACCAGAGGAACAGTAGAACACTTGTTAATATCTAAGTGACCTACCAGAGAAACAGTAGAACACTGTTAATATCTAAGTGACCTAGCAGAGAAACAGTAGAACACTTGTTAATATCTAAGTGACTAGCAGAGAACAGTAGAAGACTTTTAATATCTAAGTGACCTAGCAGAGGAACAGTAGAACACTTGTTAATATCTAAGTGACCTAGCAGAGAAACAGTAGAAGACTTGTTAATATCTAAGTGACCTAGCAGAGAAACAGTAGAACACTTTAATATCTAAGTGACTAGCAGAGGAACAGTAGAACACTTGTTAATATCTAAGTGACCTAGCAGAGAAACAGTGAGACCTGTTAATATCTAAGTGACCTAGGCAGAGGAACAGTAGAACGACTTGTTAATATCTAAGTGACCTAGCAGAGGAACAGATAGAACACTTGTTAATATCTAAGTGACCTAGCAGAGAAACAGTAGAAGACTTGTTAATATCTAAGTGACCTAGCAGAGAAACAGTAGAACACTTGTTAATATCTAAGTGACCTAGCAGAGGACAGTAGAACACTTGTTAATATCTAAGTGACCTAGCAAGAAACAGTAGAACACCTGTTAATATCTAAGTGACCTAGCAGAGGAAACAGTAGAACACTTGTTAATATCTAAGTGACCTAGCAGAGAACAGTAGAACACCTGTTAATATCTAAGTGACCTAGCAGAGGAACAGTAGAACACTTGTTAATATCTAAGTGACCTAGCCAGAGAAACAGTAGAACACTTGTTAATATCTAAGTGACCTAGCAGAGGAACAGTAGAACACTTGTTAATATCTAAGTGACCTAGCAGAGGAACAGTAGAAGACGTGTTAATATCTAAGTGACCTACCATAGAAGCACGGCTGCCCCCAGGGAGCCACGGCCAAGTCCACCAGGCCATCCTCGTCCATGTCCATGCTGCCATGGATACTACGGCCAAAGTAGCGCAGGCCACTGGCCATGTCTAACGCAGCTATCCTCTGTTTGTATCTACGCAGAATCCTGTTGCGTTGGCTGAAGAGACGTAGATAGCTCCTCTATGGTCATCCTCCAGCGGTGCCCCCACCACCACGTCGTTGAAGCCGTCCCCGTTCAGGTCAGGGACCGGGGCCAGCGAGGAGCCGAACCGAGCGTTCTGACCACGGTCCTGGATCTCCAACGCTCCCTCCAGAACGAAACGATTCTGAGGAAGGAAATAGGATAGGATGATGTCATTTTGGAATATTTCGCTACATGGGATAGAGGTGTACTGGTAGGTAAAGGTTGTGTCATGTGTCATGTGCATCGTCTTCAACTCTGTATTTGCCAATGTTTCTCCTATTGGTTGGTAGGATTCTCTTTGTTACTCGTACTTAAAGAGTCTTTGGTTGAAAAACCTTGAAAAACATATGCACGAGGGAATTCATCAAAAACAGACGTAGTGGCTAAGGAAATGGAGTTAAGTTATAAATCTGTTATCTCCTGTGCTGCGGCCGGTAGCCACACCCCCAGGCTTCTGGGATATCTCAGTCATCCATCGATGATCTCCCTCAAATGGACAGTCCTCCATTTATTTACACAACTCAGAATGAGACATTGTTGTCTTAAACTTTCCCCTTCAATCTTTACAGAAGCATTCATTTGTTATTCCAAATCATTTAGGAAAGTAAACACAATGTTGGAAGGCTTTGTTTTTGTTTACATAAATAGACCAAAAGTAACTAACAAACAATAACTGGGGAGTTTGAGTTTTGAATTTGAAATCAACTGAAAACCTCAAGCCGCATTGTTTTCGCTCACGCAAGAGGAAGGGTCTAACCCATTTTCTATCCCAAGGGGGAAATATGATTTCCCMAAAACATTGTCAACATGAGGGATGGGTGTTTCATCCRAGTGTCACATGATCAAAGGCAAACAAGGCTTCTGGATGTTTCTTTAGGGATGTTTCTGGGGAACTTTGAGTATTCACAGTGGGTGGAAAGTCAGTCTGAAAATATATGTACCTTAGAATAGAATTAGGTTTCCCCCCAGTCTGGAAAAAGGTACAATCCCTCMGCATTAAGAAAGTATAGGAGMCAAGTATTTTAGGCCGTCATCAGCCATGCACGTTATCACTCTCCAGGCTGTCTCATCTTTCTCCCTAATCTACAGCCTATGGACGGCTGAAACCTTAGATCACTTGTTTTTTTCACTTGTCTTTTTAAAGGAAAGAGGAAAGTCTGGTAGACTGTTGATGTTGTGCCAGTGGGTTAACTAACCCTAATCAAGGCTCTGGAAGGTCTGGTCTCTGGTCTGATGTGTTATAATGTAAATACAAGGCATAGGGATAGTTTGGCTCTATGTGTTCTGATCGAGGTGTTTCTGTGCTGACCTGCTTTTAAGTGTGTTTGGTAACGGGATCTGGGGCGTGTGTGTAAGTGAGTATGTATGTGTGTGTGTGTGTGAGCATTCGTACATCTGTGAGTGTGTGTGTGTGTGTGTGTGTGTGTGTGCGCGCGCGTGTGTGTGTGTGTGCGTGCGTGCGTGCGTGCGTGCGTGCGTGCGTGCGTGCGTGCGTGCGTGCGTGTGTGTGCGTGCCCACCCACCAGCTCAGTCACTCTGTAGATGTACACCTTGCCCTTCTCCCAGCCTCCACTGAAGAACATGGGCGCTGCCACCAGTAGGTTGTCTGTTACTCCGTCACCATCTATATCCACCGGGGAGATCTCACTCCCATAGTACGACCCAATCTGAAATATAACCACACAACCAATCAGCACCCTGGACCAACAACAATAATATCATCGTCTGGTTATGTAGCAGACACTTTTCTCCAGAGTAAACACAGTGTATTTCATACTCAGTAGATGTGGCCCATGTGGGAATCGAACCCATTACACCAGCTGGCACATCAGGCTCTAAAAGCACCATGCTAACCAACTGAGATCAGTAAGATCCCCACAGTCACCACGTCCTTCACACGTCTTTCACACGTCCTTCACATGTTTTTCACACATCCTTCACCACATCCTTCACACGTGTCTTGACCACATCATTAAAACCCCCCAGCAAACGTCATTAGCGTTCATTAGCATAGCATTCCAGTCATCATCATCGTTCAGCTAACAGACCCAGATGTTTCCCCATAGAGGCTAATTGGCTCTGCAAAACAACCCAGCCTTTTATCTCAATGCAACAACCAGACCTGGGTTCAGATGCCATTTGAACTTTTCAAACACGTTTAACGTTTTCTTTAGCCTATCTGGACTGCCAATGATTTACACTTTTGGAACTATTCCATTGGTTCCATTGCATCAGGCGAGCTCAGTCAAGCCCAGCTATAGCTTTAAATGATGTCAAGGTATGTTGAACCAGGTCTTTCCTCTCAATGAGTGTTGTTATGTTCTCTCTGCCCTTGTCTTTAGTATCCTCTTAGCTGGTGTTGTTATGATCTCTCTGCCTCTTGTCTTAGTATCCTCTTAGCTGGTGTTGTTATGTATCTCTCTGCCTCTTGTCTTTAGTATCCTCTTAGCTGTGTTTGTTATGTATCTCTCTGCCTCTTGTCTTTAGTCTCCTCTAGCTGGTGTTGTTATGTATCTCTCTGCCTCTTGTCTTTAGTATCCTCTTAGCTGGTGTTGTTATGTATCTCTCTGCCTCTTGTCTTTAGTATCCTCTTAGCTGGTGTTGTTATGGATCTCTCTGCCTCTTGTCTTTAGTCTCCTCTTAGCTGGTGTTGTTATGATCTCTCTGCCTCTTGTCTTTAGTATCCTCTTAGCTGGTGTTGTTATGTATCTCTCTGCCTCTGTCTTTAGTTCCTCTTAGCTGTTGTGTTATGGATCTCTCTGCCTCTTGTCTTTAGTATCCTCTTAGCTGGTGTTGTTATGTATCTCTCTGCCTCTTGTCTTTAGTTCCTCTTAGCTGGTGTTTACTGTAGCTGGGAAGCTTGTTGTTCTATTTTTATTCACAATGTAGATTTGGAATGTGTGTGTTTTGAATTAAGGGGGACGGGAATGGGATGGGAAACACATGGGATCTGTGTAATGTTGTTGGCTACATGGGGGCGTGGGAAGGCTGTCTAGACTCCATTTGGCCCAGGTCTTAGAAGCACCAGTAGTGCAGACTATCATGGATGCTGTGTCCTGGCTGGGTTTCCAGATTGACAAAAGGACTGGAAGGACTACTGTCATGGTGGACTCAGATGGTGATGGGAGAGACAGATTGAGAATAAGGGACTATCAGGGTCTATCAGGGTCTTAGATTGTCTCCATATGTCTTTTAAAGGGAGAGTAATGTCAGTGTGTGTTATACCACTCTGTGTAACTGTTCAGTGTATGGTTGGAGTTTAGGACTTAGTGGAAGCCATCCTCATCTCCTCTCTCTCTTCACCTTTACTGTCTCTACAGTCTACTGTTCACCATCTCATCTCCTCTCTCTCTTCACCTTTACTGTCTCTACAGTCTACTGTTCACCCATCTCATTCTCTCTCTCCTTCACCTTTACTGTCTTCCAGTCTACTGTTCACCCATCTCATCTCCGCCATCTCTTTTGCTTTTCACCCTCTCTCTCTCTCTGCACGTGCTCTCACTCTATCTCTTCCTCCGTCTCTCCTTGCTTCCTCTTTCCTTCTTCTCTTTCCTGCTTTCTTCTCCCTTTTTCTTCCCTCTTCTTCTCCTTCTCCTCCTATCTCCTCTTCCGTCTATCCCGCTCCTTCTCTCTCTCTGGATAGACATGTGGCAGGCACAGTGGTTTAGCACCAGACCTCGCTGCAGCCCTCTCTATAAACCACTGCACCCCATCACCATGCACCCATC
>NW_019946597.1:25220-29318 GCF_002910315.2 Salvelinus sp. IW2-2015
TTTTATCAATCAGGTCTGGCTCATGCAGTTCATACAACCAACCAGAGGAATTACAGTGGCCTATGGTGAACACACACACACAGACACAACACACACACACACACACACACACACACACACACACACACACACACACACACACACACCCACACACACACACACCACACACACACAACACCACAACACCACAACAACACACACACAGACACACACACACACACACACACACACACACACACACACACAGACACACACACTGGTATGCCTTTATTTGGCCCATTTGATGGAGATGTTGTGCAGAGAAGAGAGAGTGGGTTTCACCACACACCGTAACAACTAGCTGACATTCCTGCCAGACATTATATGAGGAACAGGCTTTGTGCTCCAGGGAGAAAGAAGCAGTGGAAACAGTTGAAGACAACTGGGCAATCCAAGGTGAACATCAAGGTGAACATCTGTCAACACAGAGTGAAGCTGTGACACATAGGGAGAACTTTAGGCTGAGTTAGCAATGATGGCAATCCTCTATCACTGGGTTTAGTGAATACTCTGGCTTTCAGTCAGGAAGGATTCAATCATTTGGACTCAACAAGGGTGTGTGTGTGGTGTGTGTGTGTGTGTTTGTGTGTTGGTTGTGGTGTGTGTGTGTGGTGTGTGTGGTGTGTGTGTGTGTGTGTGCGTGTGCGTGTGCGTGTGCGTGTGCGTGTGCGTGTGTATGTTCAGGTTACACAGTAACATCGGTGGTGTCGGCCAGGAACGGGTCGACTGTATGTGGCAGGGCACCGCGGTTCAACCATACTGCAAGGTCATCATCTTCACCTGAAGAACACTGGCAACCTCACCATCCTGCACTCCCTCAAAGGACAACAGGTAGACTCAACAACTGGGCTTCCCAAATTCTCTTTTTAACTGGACCCTAACACATGTCTACCACCTATTTGATTGACACAAGTGAACAGTAGACTGTAGAGACAGTAAAGGTGAAGAGAGAGAGAGRTGAGATGAGTGAACAGTAGACTGTAGAGACAGTAAAGGTGAAGAGAGAGAGGATGARGGACAGAGAGAGGATGAAGGACAGAGAGAGGATGAAKGACAGAGWGAGGATGAAGGACAGAGAGAGGATGAAGGACAGAGAGAAGAAGAAGKGCAGAGAGAGGATCAGGGGAGGAGTCTATCGATCTACCCAAACCAAACACCTCTGTGACCAATCCTTTAGATCGTCAATTCCTCCCTCACCTAGRTAGGCRCCATGGTTCTTCAGCTCCTCTGGGAATTCCTGTGAGTAGGAGGACTTGGGTGGAACCACCTTCCCCTGTCGGGTCTCCTTCAGGACGGCTCCATTCCAGTCGTAGGCCCCCGGTGCCCCCACCAGGATCCCATCCTTTAGGGACAGACAGGAGACAGGCACTTAGTGTGAACATAAAAACATATTGCATGTGTGTGTGTGTGTTTGTGTTTGTGTGTGCGCGCATGTGCGCGTGCGTGCGTGTATTGCCATTGGTTCAGCAGGCAATGATGGAAAAATGGAGAAGGTGATGAGTACACAGAATGATGATGATGATGATAAATAAACCCTTTCTCTCTAAATCAAATCATCCTTCCTCATCCTTCCTCCCAGGCTACAATCCCCAGCCTCCCTCTAGTACCCAGCCTCCCTCTAGTCCCCAGCCTCCCTCTAGTCCCCAGACTCCAGCAAGGATATTTTTGCAGAAACTTTAAGAGTTTGATGACCGTTCACSCGTTCTGCCAACAATAGCTTAATAAACAATAAATCAGTCAAAACGTAAGTCTGCCTACCCACATTCATTATATTTTCCTTCGTTCTCCTCCCAAATTGATTTAAAAGCCATTGGAGACATTTGAGAGGATAATAAGTTAAGCTTGCATGGGTCCTGTAAATGATTAAAGTGTTAGCCAAACGATCTCTCTCACACATAAACACGTGTTCCATCACCTGTATGCACCACACAAAGTTCTCTCTGAGCCTACAGCCCATAGATGATGAGGTGAGGGGCCCCGTCAAACCAGGCCATGGGCATCTAAGAAGAGAAGGGAGGTGCTGAGTTCATTTGGTTGCTGACAGTTGGAATTTGTGACAGCAGGCAGCAGGGACACAGTCCACCAAACGTTGGAAGTTGGAACCCCCTTCTGGTTAAACTTCTAAGTCTATCTAAAAGTGTGCCAGTTTCCTTTTGGTTTGTGTGGGCAACAGGATTGTTGAGTCACAGTTCATAAGTGAGATGGCTCTATAGTAGGGCACTCTAACAAAGTCTGGGGATTGATGTCTCTGTCTGGTTGTCACCACAGGTGCTTGGCTACTACAACCGGCGTGGAATCAACCCAGAGGCATTCCTGAATGAAATCAAGTATATCGCTAGTGACCCCGATGACAAGCACTTCTTCAAGGTGACTGATGAGTCTGCCTTGAAGGACATTGTGGACGCGCTTGGGGATAGGATCTTCAGTTTTGGAAGGTATTCCATATAACGCTGTGTAACAACCATCTGTAAACCACAACTAGACTTGTTTTCTTTCCCTGTACTTTTCCTGTACAAACTAGGAATTGTTTTCTTTTTCCTGTACTCAAAGAAAACAATTCCTCCTGCCTGAACTCACCTGGTCTTCCTCTACAGGGACCAGTAAGAACGGGACGGCATTTGGCCTCCAGATGTCTCAGGCTGGCTTCTCTTCACACTTCGTGGAGGTGAGTCTCACCACTGCTGCCAGTTACCCTCCTCCTTCATGTACCAGTCTTCCTGTTCTCTACTGTAGCTGACATCACCATTCTCCCCTCATGTACCAGTCTTCCTGTTCTCTTACTGTAGCTGACATCACCATCCTCCCTCATGTACCAGTCTTCTGTTTTCTACTGTAGCTGACATCACCATCCTCCCTCATGTACCAGTCTTCCTGTTCTCTACTGTAGCTGACATCACCATCCTCCTTCATGTACCAGTCTTCCTGTTTTCTACTGTAGCTGACATCACCATCCTCCCTCATGTACCAGTCTTCATTATTTTTTGTTTCTTTCTACTCTCTCCATCTGCGTCCAGATTCAGTTTTGCTGATGCAATAGCTTTGATTTCCAGTTCACGCCACAGTTGAAGCACAACCTGACTAGGGAACAATAAATATATTCCCTTTTTCTTAAAAACTAAATAGGGAAACTGCAGCTGGATGACTGGGATGGCTGGAAATTCCATCCTCCAGAAGGCTGGATTCCAGGGATAGCACTTCTCAACAAACGCAACCCGAGTGTTGAGAGTAGGATAACTTATTGGAAAGACTTCGGGAGCCTTAATAAAGGAGAAAAACTGTCCCAAAAGACCAGATGGTTTTGTTGAATGTGGAGTGTGCCAGCTTGATTCTGCTCAAGTCCTACATACCCAGACATCCCATTTCCATGCAGTCCAGCTAGCCAGAGATCTATATGTTTGTTTATTGCTATTGGCTTCCTCCAACTCAGAGTAATAATGTTGAAAAGGGATTCCCAGATGTAAGGCATTGTTTCACACCCAGTGTGTGTTGTAAATGGCGCAGGTTGGACGATGATAATGGACATGCTCCAGGTAGTCTTTATTGCAGATATTCAGATCTCAACAAGCCTGAAGAGGTGTATAGTGGGGATTATTTGGGGCTACCACCATGGAAACAGTGTGCACCACCACACCAAACAGATACCCACAGAGTCTAGCACCACACAGCTGTCAAAAACTGACGTAGGTCAGTCTGTGATCAGTCGCTCAGCGAGCTAGACGTTTTCATGTCCCAGGAAGTGGTCGAGAAGTAGTCCATAGGGTTCCGTCAGTCGTACGCTAGGAGGGACTAGATTAGCCCCGGGAACACTGTATTATACAACTGACATGTATTCAAGTAGGATGAACAATGTCCCTGCCAGCCCATATGCTGTCTTCTTCTCCGTGCTTGTCTTCTTCTCCCGTGCTGTCTTCTTCTCCCGTGCTTGTGGTTACTGGTTGGTTACTGGTGACAGTGGTTTCTTCTTTTCTGATGACACAGACCCAAAATGCCCCTACTATACAGTATGATAATGATGAACCTGTAACGTTTCTCATCAACATTCTTTCATATTACTTTGTG
>NW_019946597.1:36535-48670 GCF_002910315.2 Salvelinus sp. IW2-2015
AAACTTCACCTGATACTCCTCATACATCAACACAGATCTCAAAGTTTAGCATATGATATCTTTAGATCAGACACCAACACATGATTACCATCAGGCATTATGTGTTATATTGTTTTACAAGAGCTTCTAAAGTAACCTAAGCTGTCAACACAAGAATCATATGTAGCCCAGACCAAATCAAATCAAATCAAAAAATCAAATCAAATTGTACTTGCCACATGCGCCGAATACAACTGTTGTAGACCTTACAGTGAAATGCTTATTTACAAGCCCTTAACCAACAATGCAGTTTTAAGAAAATACCCCCAAAAAGTAACAAATTAAAGTAACAAACAATTAAAGATCAACAGGGGGTACCGGTACAGAGTCAATGTGCGGGGGCACCGGTTAGTCGAGGTAATTTAGGTAATATGTACATGTAGGTAGAGTTATTAAAGTGACTATGTATAGATAAGAACAGAGAGTAGCAGCAGCATATGGGGGGGGCAATGCAAACAGTCTGGGTAGCCATTTGATTAGATGTTCAGAGGATAGAAGCTGTTTAGAAGCCTCTTGGACCTAGACTTGGCGCTCCGGTACCACTTGCCGTGCGGTAGCAGAGAGAACAGTCTATGACTAGGGTGACTGGAGTCTTTGACAATTTTTAGGGCCTTCCTTGACACCGCCTGGTATAGAGGTCCTGGATGGCAGGAAGCTTGGCCCGGTGATGTACTGGGCCGTACGCACTACCCTCTGTAGTGCCTTGCAGTCGGAGGCAGAGCAGTTGCCGGTAGTACCAGGCAGTGCTGCAAACCGTCAGGATGCTCTCGATGGTGCAGCTGTAAAACCTTTTGAGGATCTGAGGACCCATGCCAAATCTTTTCAGTCTCCTGAGGAGGAATACATTTTGTTGTGCCCTCTTCACGACTGTCTTTGTGTGCTTGGATCATGTTAGGACGCCAAGGAACTTGAAGCTCTCAACCTGCTCCACTACAGCCCCYTCGATGAGAATGGGGGCGTGCTCAGTCCTCCTTTTTCTGTAGTCCACATCAGCTCCTTTGTCTTGATCACGTTGAGGGAGAGGTTTTTGTCCTGGCACCACACAGCCAGGTCTCTGACCTCCTCCCTATAGGCTGTCTCATCGTTGTCGGTGTCATCTGCAAACTTAATGATGGTGTTGGAGTTGTGCCTGGCCGTGCCTGGCCGTGCAGTCATGAGTGAACAGGGAGGACAGGAAGGGACTGAGCACGCATCCTTGAGGGGCCCCCGTGTTGAGGATCAGCATGGCGGATGTGTTGTTACCTACCCTTACCACCTGGGCTACTCAGGATAGTGGCATGCACAGGAGCAATTCACTCACCAGGTCAGAGGTGTCCCAAAGGGAAGGGACCACATTTACATTTAACATTTACATGTTAGTCATTTAGCAGGCGCTCTTATCCAATTAGGGTTAAGTGCCTTGCTCAAGGGCACATCGGCAGATTTGACCCGCTAGGCTACTTGCTAACACTTGACACCCCTTTATAGCAAAACCAGACCTCCATCAATTTACTGCCTGGAGTTATGGGTCAATCACATAAACCTCTGTAGTTTTAAAACATGTCTCCATCACATTGTTCCATGAGGTAACATTTTAGTGGTATGGTATACATAATGGTGGTGTAATGGTTACCTAAACAAAACATGACACTTGACATCAACATCCTTGGTCATCTAAAACTACTATGATAGGTTTCTTGAGATTATGACATCATACAATATTCAAGTAGTAAACTGGTGTTACGTTCCCCAGTTTCTGTTATGGGTTGTATGTGTTTGAATGTGTGTATTTCAGGAAATGGCTTCCTGAAGTCCAAAGCAGKTGATTGGTTGGCCCCATTTCAGATTGGTGTTCTGACCCCGCCCTCTCGTCAGGAGATACAGCTGTCTGCAATTTCCGACTCCTTCTGTAGCTTGACAAGCCAGTGTTCCTTTGTCAGGAAGCGAGTGCTTCTTGGATGTCCTGTGTTGGTTGTTGCTCAGAGACAGTTTTGGTGAAAGTATTTTGTAGCTGCTACTTCTGAGGTATGTGTGTGCCAATAGGACTGTGTTTTTGATGATTGAACTTGTTCACTTTAAGTTTCTATTCTGTTTCATTTGTTCCCAGGGGGGAGGAGGAGGCACCTTGGGAGTGCTTAGGCAAGAGGCCTGCGGGCATTCATATACCCGTGTTAAGGAAATAAATTCCCAGTAAACAGTAATATTCTCTGCCTCTCATCCTTACTCGCACCTACAATCACATACCTCTTTCACTCCACGGGGAGTTGAGTGTAGCAGGGTGTTGCGTTCCCTCCAAGAGGTGTGCGTAATACTGGTATCATAAGTGCAGGTCATGTCAACTGAAACAGAATCTTTGAATGTTTGAATAAGGTACCTTACTAGCACTGACTTTTCTGATAGCTACTTTGAGGAAAAGTGTATACCGAACAAAAAATATAAATGCAACCTGTAAAGTGTTGGTCCCATGTTTCATGAGCTGAAAAACATTATCACAAATGTTCCATACGCACAAAGTTTATTTCTCTCAGATTTTGTGCACAAGTTTGTTTACATCCCTTTCAGTGAGCGCGTTTCCTTTGCAAAGATAATCCATCCACCTGACAAGTGTGGCATATCAAGAAGTTAAACYGCATGATCATTACATAAGTGCAACTTGTGCTGGGGACAAAAGGCCATTCGAATGTGCAGTTTTGTCACAATACAATGCCACAGATGTCTCAAGTTGAGGGAGCATGCAATTGGAATGTTGACTGCAGGAATGTCCACCAGAGCTGTTACAAGTGAATTGAATGTTAATTTCTCTACTATAAGCCACCTCCAGCGTCGTTTTAGAGAATTTGTCAGTACGTCCAACCGGCCTCACAACCACAGACCACGTGTAACCATGCCAGCCCAGGACCTCCACATCCTGCTTCTTTACCTGTGGGATTGTCTGTGACTGGACAGCTGATGAAAATTAGTATTTATATCTGTAATAAAGCCATTTTATTGTGGAGGAAAAACTTGTTTTGATTGGCTGGGCCTGGCTCCCCAATGGGTGGACCTATACCCTCCCTGCCCCACCCATGGCGGCGCTCCTACCCAGTCCTGTGAAATCCATAGATTAGGGACTAATGAATTTATTTCAATTGACTGATTTCCGTATATGAACTGTAACTCAGTAAAACCGTTGAAATTGTTGCATGTTGTATTTATATTTTTGTTCAGTATACTTACTCTGACTGAGGTATGTGGTTGTCCCACCTAGCTATCATATGATGAATGCACTAACTGTAAGATGCTCTAGATAAGAGCGTCTGATAAATGACTTAATGTAGAAAGTAGGAAAGAGTGTTGTATGGTGAGAATTAGAATTGTTCGAGAAATATGACTCAAAACTAAAGGATTATCAACTTCTTCAAAAACGATCAAATGTCCCAAAGTGCATTTATTTATATTGAAAAGAGAGAGAGAGATATTAATAGAAATATGTGAACAACTAGATCATAGCCAAGGAGTGAAGCTGTTAACTGGGCTGCAGCAGTCTATGGCAGCCAGGCTGAGACACAACTAGTGGCGAGGGGACTGTGTCTGGGATCAACTGTCCAAGTCTCACAGACTCTGGAAATGATTTTCACCTCTGGAGCTCCGGCAGTGCTATTTTCATAGCTATTAATATCAGGATTATTGCTGAAGTTGCTGTCCTCTGGCAGCGGAGTGATACTGTAGACTGGGAAAGTTCAGGCTGGGACACGCTACCTTCAGAGAAATGGGACCATTGTTTCCTTTAACTTGAAGGTCTCCTTTAACTCTCAGTCAGTTTCATGAAGAGCTGTTAAAACAATCATCGCTGAACATTCATAAGGTCAGCCATGTAATCATTGAGGATAGAGTAATGCTGGTATAAACAAAATAACCTAGCCCTAAATGGACGCCGGATGTATTCTCTCACAGTTACTGAGGAATGCAGGATTTGGGGTTTGTGGAAGCGCCATACAGAGCTGAAGACATTAATGCGCTAATATCTTTCACATTTGGAGGAGGAAGGAGAACGTTTATGCTATAGAACTGTACCTCTGCCCTTAACACGAGACTGCGTGCAACTTCAATGAATTGCTCTTCATATCACATTCCATGTGTGTACGTAGACAGGATCTGAACGACTTTGGTCCAAATTTGCCAATCCCAAAAGTACTCAGCAACTTGCACTCTATGTTTCATAAGAGCTCTGTCAAATCATTAATAGATAAATAACTCTGCGGTAAGAAGAACATCTTTCAACCAAGATGTCTAGTCCAACTTTAAATAAGATACGTAGGTTTCCCAGAACCAGATTAAGCATAGTCCTGGACTTAAAAGCTTGCTCAACGTAGAATATTGCAGAAGGTCCATACACAATGCGGGTGTCAAAAACTATACAGTATACTRATGCTTGTCAAGTCCTTAGCTTTGTCCTTCAGCTTCAACAGCATCAGGTTCAACTTTCAATGAAAGCTGAAGGTTCAGATAYCAGGCAACAGTATTTCAACTGAACAGCTGAGGATTGGCTGTGGATTGGCTGTGGATTGGATGAYGAACGGCTGAGGAGCGCCTGAGGAAAAGCTGAAGAACTTCTTAGACTCCCTGCATCTCCAAGTGTTGCGTGACCCGTGACCACGCCYAGGTGAAATGTCTAGTCTCAGCTGGAGTGACCCGGTACCATGGCAGGAAAACAAACAGAAAGAAACGAGAGTTGGAGGTATGGAGGTGTAGAGGAGAAACCGGTACGTGTGCCCATTTATCCCCGCAGCGCTCTCACATGGGGCTAGTCTTCAAACAGTCCTGGACGGACACGTGGGACAAACAGCCATTCTTGAAATGCCAAACTTTCCCCATGTTAGCAGTGTGTTTTAACTAGATATTGAATTATGGAGAATCATTATAAGCTTTCAGCTACATTGTTTTCCAAATCATGTGATTTGCAACATGATTCCCCTCAAAGACTTTCAGTTCGCGGGAGCATTCAAAGGAATTTAAATTGTAACAATTACTGACATTGCCCATAAGCCTCTGTGCCAAATACCATAGCTCTGTCAACTTTTTCCAGTCTTACAAAGAGCTGTCTGATTTTCTTGAAAGCTCAGGTTGGTATTTGGAGAGGAACAACATCACAGTTTCACTCAGCTTGATAATGACCATGGCCTTTTATGACCCAGAAAGTTCAGAGATTGCCTTCCTGAGGACTAACAGTAGAAAATAGCACTACCTGATCTCTACAGTATGTGCCAGTAGACTGGCTTGAGCAAGAACCCATCTTGGGACAATGCAATAAAGTGTCTATGGAACAATGGGTTTTCTGTGGAGTTTCTGTGGGAAAAAAGCATTACTTCTTACAGTATCTTGGGAATCTTCATAGCGCGTCTGCTGACTTCATTTTTTTTTCAGTCTATCGTTTCTTGAGAAAGTGATATAACACAGAGGATATTTTGCAATATCGACTCTTTCTAACCAAGTCCAAGCAGTTGCTTATCATCAACAGATAGTTTGTTGATAGTGTGACCATCTGTGGAGTATCTACATGGGACTATCCACATAAAGTGGGACCGTCTCTTTCCACAAGTCTTTTAATCTTACAGTGAACGGACACTAAAGTGTTGAGGCATCCTTCAAACATCCATTGACAGGTGCTGTCCTTCTTTGCCAGACAGACAGACAGACAGACAGACAGACAGACAGACAGACAGACAGACAGACAGACAGACAGACAGACAGACAGACAGACAGACAGACACACAGGACAGTGTACACAGTAACACCTATAAGAACAGTGCACGGTCTCACCTCTTATGTCACCCACGGTGCCACAGCGTTCCACAAAAGTGTCATGACATTGGTGAACACACACGGTTCTCCAACGGGTAGCGTCTGCTACATCAAAGACACATGTCAACATTGAAAAAACTCAACGTCAGTACCCCTTTTCAAACTTCACTACCCGCTGAATTCCTGGCATCACAGACTCATTCATCACTCCTTGAAAAAAGGCCAAAAACTGCGACCCGTGACATTTGCACAATGCGAGCGTGTGTTAACTGGGGGTCTGCTTCCCACATCACAAGCATGCTGCTGCGTTCAGGTTTCAGCTGATTGATATCTGGGGCAGTGGTCGGGTGCTGGGGTCTCTGGACTAAACAAGGCAGCTTACCACTGCCTAGTGACCAGAGAGTGGATTCCTGAGTAGCACACATCGCTGATAAGTCTACCCAACACTATCTATCTAGTGGACGTCTACCCAACACTATTCATCTAGTGGACGTTACCAGCATATCTATCTGAGGGGACGTTCTACCCAACACAATCTATCTAGTGGAGTCTACCCCAACACTATCTATCTAGTGGACGTCTACCCAACACTATTCATCTAGTGGACGTCTACCCAACCACTATTCATCCTAGGGGACGTCTACCCAACATCTATTATCTCAGTGGACGTCTACCCAACACTATCTATACTAGTGGACGTCTACCCAACACTATTCATCTAGTTTTGGGGACGTCTACCCCAACACTATCTATCTAGGGACGTTACCCAACACTTCTATCTAGGGGACGTCTACCACAACACTATTCATCTAGTGGACATCTACCCAGCACTATTATCTAGGTGGACGTCTACCCAACACTATCTATCTAGTGGATGTCTACCCAAACACTATTCATCTAGTGGACGTTCTACCCAACACTATCTATCAGGCGTAACGTCTACCAAACACTATTCATCCTAGTGGATGTCTACCCAACACTATTCATCTAGTGGACGGTCTACCCAACACTATCTATCTAGTCGACGTTCTAACAAACACTTATTCATCTAGTGGACGGTCTACCCAACACTATCTATCTAGTGGACCGGTCTACCCAACACTATTCATCTAGTGGACGTCTCCCAACACTCATCTAGTGGACGTTCCTACTCCAACACTATCTATTCTAGTGGACGTCTACCAACACTACTCCTATCTAGTGGATGTCTACCAAACACTCTATCATCTAGTGGACTGCCTATCCAAACACTATTCATTCTACGTGGACGTCTACAACACTATTCATCTAGTGGACGTCTACCCAACACTTCATTCTAGTGGACGTCTATCCAACACTAATTCATCTAGTGGACGTCTACCCAACACTATCTATCTAGGGGACGTCTACCCAACACCTATCATCGTAGGGATGTCTACCCAACCACTATCTATCTAATGGACTCTACCCGAACACTATCTATCTTAGTGGACGTCTACCCAACACTATTCATTTAGGGGACGTCTCCACACTATTCATCTAGGACGCTTCACCCAACACTTTCTATCTAGAGGACGTCTACCCAACACTATTTAATTAGGGGACGTCTACCCAACACTATTAATCTAGTGGACGTCTACCCAACACTATCAATCTAGTGGACGTCTACCCAACACTAATCTATCTAGGTGGACGTCTACCCAACACTATCTATCTAGTACTCTACCCAACACTATCTATCTCGTGGATGTCTACCCAACACTGCCATCTCGTGGATGTCTTCCCACTGGTGTGAAGTACTTTAGTAAAACTACTTTAAAGCACTACTTTAGTAGTTTTTGGGAGTAATCTGTACTTTTACTATTTATATTTTTGGCAACTTTTTCTTTTGCTTCACCTACATTCATAAAGAAAATAATGTCTTTCTACTCCATACATTTTTCCGGACACCCAAATACTCTAGTGGATATCTTACCAACACTATATATCTAAGTGGACGTTACTGAAAGCCAAGAGAGATTGCCAAACCACCACGAGGAAGAAGAAAGAAGAAGAAGAAGAATTGCGATACAGTGTTACAATCTTTAAAGAGATGACTGTATTAAAGTCAATCAAGCACTGTATGTTGCAAATGTTGCACTTGAGGTCAGTGTCTCTATAAGGTAACAGCTGTGTCTCTATAAGGTAACAGCTGTGTCTCTATAAGGTAACAGCTGTGTCTCTATAAGGTAACAAGCTGTGTCTTATAAGGTAACAGCTGTGTTCTCTATAAGGTAACAGCTGTGTCTCTATAAGTAACAGCTGCTGTCTCTATACAGTAAACAGCTGTGTTCTCTATAAGTAACACCTGTGTCTCTAACAGCGTGTGTTATGTAGGCACAATCATTGTAGAAGTTTGTAGACATCCAGTGTTAGCTAGTCATATTTGTGTCTCATGGGCTAGCAAATACAAAGATCAGTGACAGCAAACGTTTCCTCAAGATACAGTTGAATTATTCAAATCAAACCTACAGCAATGCTGCCACATTTATTGATTAACTATGCTGGCAACAGTTGTGAGGTTCAATTCTGCTCCGTCACCTGGCTGACACACTAAGATGACGTGAAGCAGTCTTCAGGCTACTGAAGACTGAACAGATGAAGAATTCTGTCTTTTGCCTCACGATGAAGCAGAGGGAGCGCACACACTCCCTTCATATCCTTGGACTCCTTTGCTCACAAACCACAGCTGACTAGCTAGTGTTGCCAAACTTCCCTCCAACCATCACCATTAAAACACTCCCCCGCTATGCTCCTGAAATCAGTAACTGACAGGGTCGGCTGTGGGCCGGCCTGGGAGCTGCTACCGGGCCCTAAGGSCTCAGACGCACCAATAGCGTTTGCTGGCTGAGAGTTCTTAGCACCTCTGAAGGTKATTTGTGAACAGAGTGCTCACAGATTTTACATGTAGAATCCCGTGACAAATTTAGGAGTTTAGATGTCTACAGTGGGTGGTACCTAAAACAGCATGCTGAACGATCGGCAGACGAACATTAGAGACACATTTGGTGAGATGTGTGCGAGCCTTAAGAGAGTCTCTATAGTAGGGAAGTGGGTCATAGTGGTTAGAGTTTGTTATTACAGTGTTATTCAGCCTTTATTAACCTTGTTATTACAGTGTTATCCAGCCTTTATTAATGTGTTATTACAGTGTTATCCAGCCTTTATTAATGTGTTATTACAGTGTTATCCAGCCTTTATTAACATGTTATTACAGTGTTATTCAGCCTTTATTAACATGTTATTACAGTGTTATCCAGCCTTTATGAATGTGTTATTACAGTGTAATTCAGCCTTTATTAACATGTTATTACAGTGTTATCCAGCCTTTATTTCCGTGTAACTAATGTGTAGTTAATGTGGAACAATCGCTGATGTTTTAGCGTAACCCCCGAGCGAAGGATAAACCATGTCTTTTCTAGGTAATCCCAACAAAAGTTTCCTCAGTTTAACAAAAAGTAATTTTGAATATAGTTTCACAGCATTATATTTGTAAAACAGTATTGGAATATGAAATGCTGTAAACCCTGGAAGGACTTCCATGAATCCCATTCCAAACTYTYTTACGCCTGTAGCCATTTTGTTTATAAAGAACACAGCCAAAGTCGCTGTGCCTCATTCCATTATGTCTGTGTTTATCTGTCTCAGCGGACAGTTACTTAGACGTGTGAGTCCCCTCTTGAGAGCCATATTCCTCACATGTCAACTTCATCAGACCTCTTTCTATGGGACAAGTAGGCATGGTAGGCTGAGCAGCGTTCTACGCCATAAATACACTGGATTTTCAGTGTTTCTGTGGGTTTTGTGCCTGACAGTGTCCCAAGCATAAGGCTAAGTTAGCATGTCGATCTTGTCGACTAAGAATGTGTTCTTTATATTGTGATGCTTGTCTGACATGGTTGGCCTGCCATTTCATTCTCTATCAGGGCATCTGATTAAACCCCTCTGAGTCCAATCCAGTGTCACATACGCTCTACTATACTGCGCTTGTCAACTGCAATCGCTCTTCTTCATCTTGTAGCTCCAAATAGCACCATGGTAACATGTACAGCTTCCACTCCTGTCTCGTTGCAGCGCAGACACACACACACACACACACACACACACACACACACACACACACACACACACACACACACACACACACACACACACACACACACACACACACACACACACACACACACACACACACACACACACACACACACACACACACACACACACACACCACACACACACACACACCACGGCAAGAGAGCATGGGTGAGTTGTCATGCACAGACATAAAACACCATATCCATCTCATGCATGAGCTGTATCACACTGGTGCCATTGTATTGAGAAATCTGTTACTCAGTGATCTCACTGATCCTTACTGCAAAATAATTTTTCCTTTTCACTTTGCAAAAGTTAGGCTTTTAAAAGGTTTTGGATTCTAAAATGATACATGATACTGTATCAAATATTGCAGGTAAACTGCACACAATATATACACACAAATATAGATAAATATAGATGTTGTCTGAAAGGTTTAACACAACAGTCCTGTAAAATTAATACTGAAATTAACATGTTCTGTATTTAAACCAAGGTGTATCATGGTGTAGACGAAGGAAATGAGTTATCATAGACTCAAATTGGCGCGTGTGTAGGGATTTAAGCCCAGATGATCGAAAGGTTTGACGTTAATTGCGTGATGATTCAAGTAGTCTGCTCCCGAACCTGTATTAATTGAAAGAGCTCATCCAAAGATTGACCGTGGAGCGCCGAAAAAAGAGGATACGTGAGCCTGTACAGCTAAATACACGCTTACCGCATAAGTTTCAAACTAAATGAGCAAAAAATAATCATTGCACCATTATTTCCTTGATTTTTTATTGTAAGGCGATGGTAGGGTACGTTAGTTTTTAATTCTTAGCGATACGACGCGAAGCGGAGTAACCCCAGGTTAATCTTAGGCGGCCATGGGTCTTTCTCATTTTACTCACTACAGTCGGGGGACGCGAAATACTTAATATACCAACTAACGTCAAACCGCCTCGGAAGATCCCATCTTAGTCACTACATGTAACATAATCGCCGCGTATAGTATCTGACTTAAATTCCCACCCGCAATAACCCCCGGAATTCCTCTAATACATTCCCCTTGTCATAACACGATTCTCCCTTCTTGCCCTTGTCCCACCCCAATTTAACCAATAATCGAGAACATTTTTAATTATCCGAAAATGTATTTACCCCCCAAGACCCCCTTTGTAGCCGAGCTGTATCCGCTGGTTAAACCTTTTTCCGTGATCAACGAACTCGCCTCGATAATATAGGACAGTGCCAAACGACATAAATATTTGATGTGTATATATTGTGTGCAGGATTTTACCGGCCATATTTGAGTATCTAGATGATAGGCTTCCGTCAAAAGAACCGTGGATGCACACATCTTAGGTGACTCCCCAAACACCAAAAACCTTTTTTACACAGAGCACTAACCTAAACACTTCTGCAAAAATGAAAAGGACCACACCCATAAAAGTGATTCCCTTGCAGTTAGCATGCACCTAATAAAGGAGATTTTCTAAGCTGAATCACTAGAGCACAACGTTTTCTCAATTACAATGGCTAACGCATCCCGAAGAGGTGAGAGACATCATGGGATTATACAGCCCCATTGGCATGATGGCTCATGGATATTGTTGTTCTGTGACGTTCCTAGCTGAAAACTGCATAGTGAGCCACAATCAAGCAGATCCAGCCAACCCGCATGTCGCTGGCTCTAGCTCGCGCCTGTTTTCTGTCTATGCATCGCCGCGACAGAACACAAAACATCCTCTGTAAGAAGAGGGCGGGTGTGTGGTGTGTGTGCTGTGTGTGGTATGCCTTATGATTAACAGACGTTGGTGTGGATCCTTTGCATAACGATGACTACGTGCGTAGAATGCATGATGTCAGTTTGCTGTTCACCTTGAGATCTAGAACTCACCTCACAATTAAATGTCTGTGGACCGATATACTACCAAGTGGGGATATGTCCGTTCGTTGCGATGAGCATTAGATCGTGACTGTGTGTGTGTCGCTATGATTCCCCTGCTGCCAAGCAGAACATCGATGCCCTGAACAAACTTATCGACTCTTGTAAACTGAGAAAACCACCCACACCCTGAGGCTTGCATTCATCGTAGCTGGGCGGATTTTAACAAGGCTAATCTAAAAAACAAAAACTCCCTAATTCTAATCGCAGTGGCATGATGTGTCATGTGGCTACCAGGGCTGGAAAAAAACCCATAGATCATTGTTATACTAATTTCCGCGACGACATAT
>NW_019946597.1:50746-58502 GCF_002910315.2 Salvelinus sp. IW2-2015
GAGGAGGTTTGTCCTTGGAATAGTAATAAACAAATGCACCCAAACAGATCTCTTCAGTATGTCACTCTGGGGACTTGTTTGAAATTCACTGGTCGTTTAGATCTCTGAGACAAGTACTAATGGACCTCCATATACTTATGGTACAGCTGGCGAGATCGAATATGAATATCTGAACAATTGTGCAAATTTTGGAGAGACAGACAAGCACAAGGTTAATAACAAAAAATGCTCAGTCATAAAGAAATGTGAGCTCTTAGATGCTTTAATGTGGAGATCAAGTTATAAAATGCTTGGTGGCGATGAGACGGTGGATTGTGCATTTCAGATGAACAGAGTAATAGGCCATTTAACGTCCATATAAATACCGGTGTTAACTGTGAATAGACATCGGCTGAATGCAGTTTTAACCAAGTTGCATTCAGGAATTGACCACCCGTTGTATAAAATGTAAATAATTCGTCTTACCACTTTTGTTCTCCCGGCACGTGACTGCTGCACAGCTGTATCCAAAATTGGGCCTGCTTGCGGACCTGTTGATCCTGTGTTCTTGGTGTCAATGTTGAGACCATCATGGAGCCCTGGAAACCAGACACAGCAAGGCAAACACATCGCATAAAGCATGCTTGGACAGCACCATTGATATTACTGGCTACGCAGACACTTCCGAAGAGAAAACGTCGTTTTTTGGCCTGTGACCTTGAAAGTGCAGCAGAAAGACTGTCATGCTGGTCTAAACATAACATCAGCCAGACCACAAAACGCGAATCGATAGATGGGAGTTTCATCAGAACAGGACATGTGTGGGTTTGAGACTTTCACCCACGGTACCAAGAGCATCACAGCTGTAATTAGCCGGAAG
Organism: Salvelinus sp. IW2-2015; assembly: GCF_002910315.2. Classification (NCBI taxonomy): domain Eukaryota; kingdom Metazoa; phylum Chordata; class Actinopteri; order Salmoniformes; family Salmonidae; genus Salvelinus; species Salvelinus sp. IW2-2015. The sequence continues at coordinate 51,606 of NW_019946597.1, forward strand.
GCGGCCATTTTGATGCTGACGGTGTAGCCCACTGTGTGAGAAGGATACAGAGAGATAACATGCCAGAGAGGGTGTTTGTCTTGTCTCTAGATTCAAATCAAATCAAGTCAAATATGTATTGGTCACATACACGTGTTTAGCAGATGTTATTGCGGTGGTGTAGCGAAATGCTTGTGTTTCTAGCTCCAACAGTGCCAGTAATATCTAAAGAGTAATATCTAACCATTTCCACAACAATACACACAAATCTAAAGTAAAGGAATGGAATAAAAAATATATAATATTGGACTAGGAATGTTGGATAGACTAAAATACAGTAGAATAGACTAAAATACAGTAGAATAGAATAGAATACATTATATAACAATGAGATGAGTAATGCAAAATATGTAAAATATTATTTAATGACTAATGTTCCATTATTAAAGTGGCCATGTTTTCAAGTCTATGTAATAGGCAGCAGCCTCTAAGGTGCTGTTGAAAACAGGCTACCGCTGATACCTCTGATCCAATAAAACTATAGGATTTTCCCTAGGAATATCTCTAGACCATGACACCTGGACTCCAGTACCTTAAGTATCTCGTACAGAAACAAACATAGCCATGGAGGTCTCGGGATGTCATGTCAGAATGATAATTGTTTCCATTCCCCTAATGCCTGTGAAGAGCCCTGCCTTACCCCTCTCTCCCTGATCTCCTAGCTCACTGTAAACAGAGCCTTGTCCTAAAAGGCAAGCAGATATTTTACACTGAAGGAGCTGTCTGTCACTGAGTTTGATTGACATTGCTCTGTCTGTGTGAGGGTGGGTGGAAGGGGTGGATGGATGCTGAAGGTTTTGTGTGAGGATAAGCGGTAGTAGTCATATTGAAAGGGGTGATGGATGGCTGGAGGTTTTGTGTGAGGATAAGCGGTAGTATCATATTGAAAGGGGTGATGGATGGCTGAAGGTTTGTGTGAGGATAAGCGTAGTAGTCATATTGAAAAGTGGATGGATGGCTGGAGGTTTTGTGTGAGATAAGCCGGTAGTAGTCATATTGAAAGGGGTGGATGGATGCTGGAGGTTTGTGTGAGGATAAGCGGTAGTAGTCATATTGAAAGGAGTGGATGGATGGCTGGAGGTTTTGTGTGTGAGGATAAGCGGTAGTAGTCATATTGAAGTTGATCATTCACGTTATAGTGTAGAAGACTGGATGTTGAAATCATGTAGCAGCTTACATGGATATTTCCATCCTGCCTCATTTAAATGGACATACTGTTACAAAGTATATTAAAGGAAAAACTCCACAGAAAAAACTATATTAACTTATTTTCTTTAAGTACAGAAATATTGCCGGTATACAAAATGCATCATACCTGCTGTATTTCTGTTATTTGAGATGTACAGTATGTCTTTAAAACTTGATTGCTGACATTGCAAAACATTTTGGAACTACATCAACAATGGACAAATGAAACAAATCCCAAAATAGATTTCCTTTTACTAGATGCCACGTTATGTAGCACTGAATGTAACACTGAAGTCAGGCCATTTACACAATACACTGATCTACACTGAATAACACTTATTTCAGGTTATTGCCGTTGTACTTGGCTAAGACACGATTTTACGACAAGAAGAACAGAAGCATACCTTATTGTCCTATTCTGAGGAAACGTAAAGGAATCTATTTGTTTTCTACCAACACCCGAGACAAACACCCTGAGTGCCTTGCTTAATGACATAAAGGTTGGAGATCTATTTGTTTTCTACCAACACCCCGAGACAAACACCCTGAGTACCTTGCTTAATGACATAAAGTGGAGATCTATTTGTTTTCTACCAACACCCCGAGACAAAACACCCTGAGTGCCTTGCTTAATGACATAAGGCTGGAGATCTATTTGTTTTCTACCAACACCCCGAGACAAACACCCTGAGTGCCTTGCTTAACGACATAAAGGCGAGATGTATTTGTTTTCTACCAACACCCCGAGACAAACACCCTGAGTGCCTTGCTTAATGACATATAAGGCTGGAGATCTATTTGTTTTCTACCAACCCCCGAGTCAAGCACCCTGAGTGCCTTGCTTAAAGACATAAAGGCTGGAGATGTATTTGTTTTCTACCAACACCCCGAGTCAAACACCCTGAGTGCCTTGCTTAATGACATAAAGGTTGGAGATGATTTATTTGTTTTCTACCAACACCCCGAGACAAACACCCTGAGTGCCTTGCTTAATGACATAAAGGCTGGAGATGTATTTGTTTTCTACCAACACCCCGAGACAAACACCCTGAGTGCCTTGCTTAATGACATAAAGGCTGGAGATCTATTTGTTTTCTACCAACACCCCGAGACAAACACCCTGAGTACCTTGCTTAACGGCATAAAGGTTGGAGATCTATTTGTTTTCTACCAAACACCCCGAGACAAACACCCTGAGTACCTTGCTTAACGGCATAAAGGCTGGAGATGGCATCTAGAATACTGATGCCAGGCAGCAGCCCTCTGATTGGCAGATCACTCTTCGTCAGATGATGACTGACCATTGACTGTACGATGCTCACATCAGGGTAGGGAATTCCCTTCCCAGTCAAATTCGACTGCCTTCATTTTTTTTCTGTACGTGAGATCAGATTTAGAGATCTACCACAGGTGCTGAGTTGAGAAAGATCCATAATTGCAACCAACGTGCCTTCACAACTTCTGGTAGGAGTTGAGCAGAGTGTTTAAGCACTTGGTGAAACCCTGATTAGACCATGTGGGAACCATAATTCACAGACAAGACAAATTCATCACAAAGAACAAAATCAAAGGACCGCAAACACAACTATGGGAACTGATCAAAAGACAGACCGGATTTGTGATGGTGTAGATTCATTCTCCTCACTTCCTCTGGCCACTAAGAGCATTATGGGAAAACGCAATTCCCTTCTGGATTAAATTAAAACGCGTATCAGAGAAGATACTTTTTCAGCTTTTCTCGCTGTCACCAAGTTACCCAAAATGGCTTATTAATGAAAACAACATCATGTGGATTCTTTATTTCCATCGGCAAGCAGCAAGCAAACGTTTGTTGAGGAGATGGAAGACATGAGTAGATCTTCTTGACAGAGAAGAAGGAAGCAGGACGGAAAACATAATCTTCGTCAACTAACTTTCAATCTGACTCTTCATTCATCTTCTCCTTCATCTCCAGCTGTATACAGTGTCTTCGTTTCACTGGTCTCAGGTCTCACCCCACTTTGTCTCTATATTATATACAGTGGAAGTCAGACGTCTTGGCTACTGTAAGGTCAGGGTTCATGTTGGATTTACATTTCACTGCAATTCTTCTTGTCTGAGGTAAAGGGCTATGAGCCAGCTTGTGATGACAGTGATATAACACTCTTCCTTGGAAGTAGAGCAGGAAATAGAGAGAGAAATGGAGAAGGACCAACAGAAAGAAAGAGACAGCTTTAAAAGTCATCACGCTTAATGACATACAGTTAGAGTATTATTACTTGAAAAAAAACAGTTGGAATCCAACCCTGTGAGCGGACAGAACCCATCCCTGTGAGCAGTCAGAGCCCAGCATCTTGAGCGGACAGAATCCAACCCTGTGAGCGGACAGAACCCATCCCTGTGAGCAGTCAGAGCCCAGCATCTTGAGCGGACAGAATCCAACCCTGTGAGCGGACAGAACCCATCCCCTGTAGCAGTCAGAGCCCAGCATCTTGAGCGGACAGAATCCAACCCTGTGAGCGGACAGAACCCAGCCCAGTGAGCAGTCAGAACCCAACCCAGTGAGCAGTCAGAACCCACCCGGTGAGCAGTCAGACCCAACCCGTGAGCATCAGAACCAGCCCAGTGAGCAGTCAGAACCCAGCCCGGTGAGCAGTCAGAACCCAACCCGGTGAGCAGTCAGAACCCACCAGTGAGCAGTCAGAACCCAGCCCAGTGAGCAGTCAGAACCCAGCCAGTGAGCAGTCAGAACCCAACCCAGTGAGCAGTCAGAAACCCAGCCCAGTGAGCAGTCAGAACCCAGCCCAGTGTGCAGTCAGAACCCAACCAAGTGAGCAGTCAGAACCCAGCCCAGTGGCAGTCAGAACCCAGCCCAGTGAGCAGTCAGAACCCAGCCCAGTGAGCAGTCAGAACCCAGCCCAGTGTGCAGTCAGAACCCAACCCGGTGAGCAGTCAGACCCAACCCTGTGAGCAGTCAGAACCCAGCCCAGTGAGCAGTCAGAACCAGCCCAGTGAGTGAAGAGATGGATTTCATAGAGCACACAAAAACAGACCCCAGGACAAGCCCCCCCTTCTCTTACATCAACACAGTAGGGCCTATTTTGAATACCCTAAACCCCACTCTCAGTCCTCTCTATACAGCTTTACAATCTGTTCTGAGGCTCAAGTCAAGTGATCCTTTATTCTCCGTGGGAAATATATTTTCTTACTGAGATCACAACGTAAAAGCACCAACAAAGTTTATGAGGGGACATAACACATATATAGTTTCATAACAACTGACATAGAAGGTCAACGTTGGGTTAGCTTCAGCGCTGAGATGCAAACCAACGGTTCAGAGAGTATGCGAGCAGTAGTTCAGGTATGGTTCTGTTGTGTTTTGCTAATCATTTTTTTACCAAGATTAGAGCAGTATGGAGAGCTGATATATTAATAAATAGTTAGAAGCAGAAAATTGCCAAATACATTTTTTCCATTTGATGGACAAAAAGGCCATGACAGAGAAAAGTGTGTATTGGACAAACGTGTGAAATGGATTGGAACTCGTTATTCAATTGCTGGTACTGATAGTTAGTAGGGCCAGGACAATACCATTATCACAATATTTTCCATGCCAAAAATGTAAACAAGAAACACACCTAACTCTTTAGTCCTTTAAAAACCTGTTGTATGTAAAATATTGTGAGCTACAGATGGAAAATAAATACATGTGACTCTGGATGACATCATAATGATGTTTGTTTCAACATTAGGACTGTTTCCTAAAGAAGTTAAGTCCGCTTTGTGTTTTGTTTCCTTGTCACGGTACTAAGGAGTTTCACGATACTGGTATCATCCTGACCCTAGTAGTTAAAATGATTATAATTTTTTTTCCATAGAAAGTAGGCTATACATTGAAAGAAACATCAGTCACTTGCGAGATGCAGTTAACCGCTGGGATTCAATACCATGAAAGAAGAGTATCAAAGTCAAAGTCAGGAGAATAACCATTTCCCTTGAAATATAGTACTGTCATGGTTCGCTCTATAAAACAGTTTGATTTTTCACATTGACACTTTTAAAGGAGATTCCCTCTGCTTTCAAGGCAGCTGATGAATTGAAATCTAATGAGAGCACTGCAACTGCAGAAAAAATATCTTTATAATCCTCCAAAATATATATATCTCACTAGTATATTCTGCCAACAGATGTTGCTGCTCTGTCAAGAGAAATTATACAAGAGTATATATACAGGGCCTTCGGGAAGTATTCAGATCCCTTGATTTTTCCACATTTTGTTACGTTACAGCCTTATTCTAAAATGTATTAAATAAAACAATTTCCTCAACAATCTACACACAATACTCCATAATGACAAAGCAAAAATAGGTTTTTAGAAATGTTTGCAAATGTTTTCAAAACAAAAAAACAGAAAAACCTTATTTACATAAGTATTCAGACCTTTTGCTATGAGACTCAAAATTGAGCTCAGGTGCATCCTGTTTCCATTGATCATCCATGAGATGTTTCTACAACTTGATTGGAGTCCACCTGTGGTAAAATCAATTTATTGGACATGATTTGGAAAGGCACACAACGGTCTACAGTGGCTTGCGAAAGTATTCACCCCCCTTGGCATTTTTCCTATTTTGTTGCCTTACAACCTGTAATTAAAATACATTTTTGGGGGGGTTGTATCTTTTGATTTACACAACATACCACTTTGAAGATGCTAAATATTTTTTCTTGTGAAACAAACAAGAAATAAGTTAAAAAAAACAGGAAATCTGAGCGTGCATAACTATTCACCACCCCAAAGTCAATACTTTGTAGAGCCACCTTTTTCAGCAATTACAGCTGCAAGTCTCTTGGGGTATGTCTCTATAAGCTTGGCACATCTAGCCACTGGGATTTTTGCCCATTCTTCAGGGCAAAACTGCTCTAGTTCCTTCAAGTTCAATGGGTTCCGCTGGTGTACTAGGCCATTCCAAGACATTTAAAAGTGTCCCCTTAAACCACTCGAGTGTTGCTTTAGCAGTAGGCTTAGGGTCATTGTCCTGCTGGAAGGTGAACCTCCTTCCCAGTCTCAAATCTCTTGAAGACTGAATCAGGTTTCCCTCAAAAATGTCCCTGTATTTAGCMCCATCCATCATTCCTTCAATTCTGACCAGTTTCCCAGACTCTGCCGATGAAAAACATACCCACAGCATTATGCTGCCACCACCATCTTCACTGTGGGGATGGTGTCTCGGGTGATGAGAGGTGTTGGGTTTGGGACATGGTATTTTTCTTGATGGCCAAAAAGCTCTTTAGTCTCATCTAACCAGAGTACCTTCTTCCATATGTTTGGGGAGTCTCCCACATGCCCTTTGGCGAACACGAAACGTGTTTGCTTATTTTTTTTTATTTAAGCAATGGCTTTTTTTCTGACACTCTCTTCGTAAAGCCCAGCTCTGTGGAGTGTACGGCTTAAAGTGGTCCTATGTACATATACTCTAATCTCCGATGTGGAGCTTGCAGCTCCTTCAGGGTTATCTTTGGTCTCTTTGTTGCCTCTCTGATTAATGCCCTCCTTGCCTGTCTGTGAGTTTTGGTGGGCCCTCTCTTGGCAGGTTTGTTGTGGTGCCATATTCTTTCAATTTTTTAATAATGGATTTAATGGTGCTCCGTGGGATGTTCAAAGTTTCTGATATTTTTATAACCCAACCTATC
>NW_019946597.1:58527-66141 GCF_002910315.2 Salvelinus sp. IW2-2015
TGACTCCAGTACCTTAAGTCATCTCATACAGAAACAAACATAGCCATGGAGTCTCGGGATGTCATGTCAGAATGATAATTGTTTCCATTCCCCTAATGCCTGTGAAGAGCCCTGGCCTTACCCCTCTGCTCCTATCTCCTAGCTCACTGTAAACAGACCTTGTCCTAAAAAGGCAAGCAGATATTTTACACTGAAGAGCTGTCTGTCACTGGTTTGATTGACATTGCTCTGTCTGCGTGAGGTGGGGAAGGGGGTGGATGGATGGCTGAAGGTTTTGTGTGAGGAATAAGCCGGTAGTATCATATTGAAAGGCGTGGATGATGGCATGAAGGTTTTTGTGTGAGAGATAAGCGGATAGTCATATTGAAAGGGGTGGATGCGATGGCTGGAGTGTTGTGTGAGGATAACCGGTATAGTCATATTGAAAGGGTGGATGGATGCTGGAGTTTTGTGTGAGATAAGCGGTAGTATCATATTGAAAGGGTGATGGAGGCTGGAGGTTTTGTGTGAGGAAAGCGGGTATAGTCATATGAAAGTATATGCTGAGGTTTTGTAGTGAGATAAGCGTAGATAGTCAATTTGAAAGGGGGATGGATCTGGCCTGAAGGTTTTTGTGTGAGGATAAGCAGTAGTAGTCATATTGAAACGGGTAGGATGGATGGCTGGAAGTTTATTGTTGAGCATTAAGCGTATATCACTATTGAAGTAGGGTTGCATGGAATGCTGGATTTTGAGATACACGTATGTAGTCTATTGAAAGTGGATTGGCTGCCCGATTTGTGCAAGAAAGAACGTAATCATATGGAAATGTGATTGATACTGCAATTTTAGTTGAGGATTAACGGTCAGATATCAATATTTGAAAGGTATGATGCAGTTTTGTGTAATAGCGGTAGTAACATATTGAGAAGGGGTGGACGAGATCTGCGAGGTTCTTTGTCATCAGCTGAGATATGATAAAGTCGTATGGAGATCATATTGTTTTCTACCAACACCCCGAGACAAAACCTGAGATGCTTGATTGACTGGAGTCGTATTTGTTTTCGTGAGGAACAGCGTGCTTTGTAATGACATATGGAAAGCTGGTGGGTGCTATGAGATGGCTGAAGGTATTTGCTTGTGAGAATAACGAGGTATATCATACCTGAAGTTATCATTCACGTAAGGTCGAAAGACTGGTGGTGAATACTCATAAGCAGCTTACATGGATATTTCCATTCCTGCTACTCATTTAAAGACAAACATTGCCTTGCTTAATGACATAAAGGCTGGAATCTATTGTTGAAAAAACCCCGAGACAAAACTATATTAAAGCGTTATTTTATGCAACCCCGAGACAAACACCCTGAGACCTCTGCTTAACGGCATAAAGGCTGGAGATGGCATCTAGAATACTGATGCCAGGCAGCAGCCCTCTGATTGGCAGATCACTCTTCTCAGATGATGACTGACATTGACTGTACGATGCTCACATCAGGGTAGGGAATTCCCTTCCCAGTCAAATTCGATCGCCTTACTTTTTTTCTGTACGTGAGATCAGATTTAGAGATCTACCACAGGTGCTGAGTGAGAAAGATCCATAATTGCAACCACACGTGCCTTCACAACTTCTGGTAGAGTTGAGCAGAGTGTTTAAGCACTGTGGTGAACCCTGATTAGACATGTGGGAACCATAAATCACAGACAAGACAAATTCATCACAAAGAACAAAATCAAAGGACCGCAAACACAACTATGGGAACTGATCAAAAGACAGACCGGATTTGTGATGGTGTAGATTCATTCTCCTCACTTCCTCTGCACTAAGAGCATTATGGAAAACGCAATTCCCTTCTGGATTAAATTAAAACGCGTATCAAGACGATACTTTTTCAGCTTTTCTCGCTGTCACCAAGTTACCCAAAATGGCTTATTAATAAAAAACAATCATTGTGGATTCTTTTATTCCATCGGCAAGCAGCAAGCAAACGTTGTTGAGGAGATGGAAGACATGAGTAGATCTTTCTTGACAGAGAGAGAGAGCAGGACGAAAACATAATCTTCGTCAACATAACTTTCAATCTGGCTCTTCATTCATCATCTTCTCCTTCATCTCCAGCTGTATACAGTGTCTTCGTTTCACCGTGCTCAGGTCCACCCCACTTTGTCTCATATTATATACAGTGGAAGCAGACGTCTTGGTACTGTAAGGTCAGGTTCATGTTGGGATTTACATTTCATGCAATTCTTCTTGTCTGAGGTAAAGGGCTATGAGCCAGCTTGTGTGACAGTGATATAACCACTAAGAGTAGAGCAGGAAATAGAAGAGAAATGGAGAAGGACCAACAGAAAGAAAGAGACAGCTTTAAAAGTCATCACGCTTAATGACATACAGTAGTATTATTACTTGAAAAAAATACATGAACCAACCCTGTGAGTCGAAGCCCATCCTTGAGCAGTCAGACAGCATGAGCAGCAGAACCAAAAACCCGTGAGCAGTCAGAACCCAGACCGAGCCAGCAGAACCAACCCTGTGAGCGTCAGAACCCACACCTGCAGTCAGACCAGCACTGAGCAGTCAGAACCAGCCCAGTGCAGCATCAGAACCCAGCACCGTGAGCAGCAGAACCCACCCGTGAGCAGTCAGAACCCAACCGACCGTGAGCAGTCAGAACCCAGCACCTGAGCAGTCAGAACCCAGCCCGTGAGCAGTCAGAACCCACCCAGTGTGCAGTCAGAACCCACCGTGAGCAGTCAGAACCCAGCACCTGAGCAGTCAGAACACCAAGCCCTGAGCAGTCAGAACCCAGCCTGAGCAGTCAGAACCCAGCCCAGTGAGCAGTCAGAACCCACCCAGCAGTCAGACCAGACCCAGTCAGACCACATGAGCAGTCAGAACCCAGCCCGTGGCAGTCAGAAACCCAACCCCGTGAGCAGTTCAGAACCCAAACCCAGTGAGCAGTCAGAACCCAGCCCAGTGCAGTCGAATCAACCCAGAGCAGTCAGAACCCAGCCCAGTGTGCAGTCAGAACCCAACCCGTGAGCAGTCAGAAAGCCAGTCAGCAACCCAACCCTGTGAGCAGTCAGAACCCAGCCCAGTGGCAGTCAGACCACCCAGTGAGCTGAAGAGATGGATTTCATAGAGCACACAAAAACAGACCCCAGGACAAAGCCCCCCTTCTCTTATCAACACAGTAGGGCCTATTTGAATACCTAAACCCCACTCTCAGTCCTCTATACAGCTTTACAATCTGTTCTGAGGGTCAAGTCAAGTGATCCTTTTATTCTCCGTGGGAAATATATTTTTTACTGAGATCACAAGTAAAAGCACCAACAAAGTTTATGAGGACATAAACACATATATAGTTTCATAACAACTGACATAGAAGGTCAACGTTGGGTTAGCTTCAGCGCTGAGATGCAAACCAACGGTTCAGAGAGTATGCGCAGCAGTGTTCAGGGATGGTTCTGTTGTGTTTTGCTAATCATTTTTTACCAAGATTAGAGCAGTATGGAGAGCTGATATATTAAATAAATAGTTAGAAGCAGAAAATTGCCAAATACATTTTTTCCATTTGATGGACAAAGCCTGACAGAGAAAAGTGGTATTGGACAAACGTGTGAAATGGATTGGAACTCGTTATTCAATTGCTGGTACTGATAGTTAGTAGGGCCAGGACAATACCATTATCACAATATTTTTTCCATGCCAAAAAATGTAAACAGAAACAACCTAAACTCTTGTCCTTTAAAAACCTGTTGATGTAAAATATTGTGAGCTACAGATGGAAAATAAATACATTGACTCTGGATGACATCATAATGATGTTTGTTTTCAACATTAGACTGTTTTCCTAAAGAAGTTAATCCGCTGTGGTTTTGTTTCTTGTCACGGTACTAAGGAGTTTCACGATACTGGTATCATCCTGACCCTAGTAGTTAAAATGATTATAATTTTTTTTTCCATAGAAAGTAGGCTATACATTTGAAAGAAACATCAGTCACTTGCGAGATGCAGTTAACCGTGGGATTCAATACCATGAAAGAAGAGTATCAAAGTCAAAGTCAGGAAATAACCATTTCCCTTGAAATATAGTACTGTCATGGTTCGCTCTATAAACAGTTTGATTTTTCACATTGACACTTTTAAAGGAGATTCCCTCTGCTTTCAAGGCAGCTCGATGAATTGAAATCTAATGAGAGCACTGCAACTGCAGAAAAAATATCTTTATAATCCTCCAAAATATATAATCTCACTAGTATATTCTGCCAACAGATGTTGCTGCTCTGTCAAGAGAAATTATACAAGAGTATATATACAGGGCCTTCGGGAAGTATTCAAGATCCCTTGATTTTTCCACATTTTGTACGTTACAGCCTTATTCTAAAATGTATTAAATAAAACAATTTCCTCAACAATCTACACACAATACTCCATAATGACAAAGCAAAAAGGTTTTTAGAAATGTTTGCAAATGTTTTCAAAACAAAAAAACAGAAAAACCTTATTTACCATAAGTATTCAGAACCTTTTGCTATGAGACTCAAAATTGAGCTCAGGTGCATCCTGTTTCCATTGATCATCCATGAGATGTTTCTACAACTTGATTGGAGTCCACCTGGGTAAAATCAATTTATTGGACATGATTTGGAAAGACACAACGGTCTACAGTGGCTTGCGAAAGTATTCACCCCCCTTGGCATTTTTCCTATTTTGTTGCCTTACAACCTGCTAATTAAATACAGGTTGTATCTTTTTATTTACACAACATACCACTTTGAAGATGCTAAATATTTTTTCTTGTGAAACAAACAAGAAATAAGTTAAAAAAACAGGAAATCTGAGCTGCATAACTATTCACCACCCCAAAGTCAATACTTTGTAAGCCACCTTTTTCAGCAATTACAGCTGCAAGTCTCTTGGGTATGTCTATAAGCTTGGCACATCTAGCCACGGTGTAGATATACTGAGATCATGTGACAGATATGTGACACTTAGATTGCACACAGGTGGACTTTTTTTAAACAAATTATGTGACTTCTGAAGGTAATTGGTTGCACCAGATCTTATTTAGGGGCTTCATAGAAAGGGCGTGAATACTAAGCACTCAACATTTTTCCATTTAAATGTAAAATAAATAAATAAAAATTAAAACAACTTTTTTTTCATTTCACTTCACAATTTGGACTATTTTTTGTATGCCATTACATGAAATCCAAATAAAAATCAATTTCAATTACAGGCTTAATACAACAAAATAGGAAAAATGCCAAGGGGGTAATACTTTTCAAGGCACTGTATATAAGCTCCCACAGCTGACAGTGCATGTCAGAACAAAAACCAACCATGAGGTCAAAGAATTGTCTGTAGAGCTCCGAGACGATTGTGGCACAACGCTTCCTCTTTGACCTAGATAGTTGTGTGTATGCATTGATTATGTAGGCTACGTGTGCCTTTTAAATGCATGCAGTTCTGTCTTGAGCTGTCTTGTAATGATGTTCTGTATTATGTCATTCTGTATTATTTTCATGTTTGTGTGGACCCCAGGAAGAGTAGCTGCTGCTTTGCAACAGCTAATGGGGATCCTAATAAAATACAAATACAAGTGTCGAGGCACAGATCTGGGAAGGATACCAAAACATTTCTGCAGCATTGAAGGTCCCCAAGAACACAGGCCTCCATCATTCTTAAATGGAAGAGTTTGGAACTGTAACATGTACGCTGGGAGTCAGGAAGTTCAAGGGGAGTGTATTAATAAAGAAATGAACATAGAACAAACAAAGAAAACAGGTAGCGTACAGACATGAACACTGAACAGAAACAATAACGCTGGGGAAAGAACCAAAGGGAGTGACAATGTATAGGGAAGTAATCAGGCAGGTGATGGAGTCAGGTGAGTCGATGAGGCGCTGTGCGCGTAACGATGGTGAGAGGTGTGCGTAATAATGAGCAGCCTGTTGACCTCAAGCGCGAGAGGAGTATACGTGACAGGAACACCAAGACTCTTCTTGAGCGGGCAGCCTGGCCAAACTGAGCAATAGGGGGGAAAGGGCCTGGTCAGGAGTCTCTGTGGAGATGGGAGAACTTCCAGAAGGACAACCATCTCGCAGCACTCCACAATCAGAGTGACCAGACGGAAGCCACTCCTCACTAAAAGTGTCACGCCCTGACTTAGATATCTCGTTTTTCTATATATTTGGTTAGTCAGGGTGTGACTAGGGTCGTACGCTAGTTTTTGTATGTCTAGAGTTTTTGTATGTCTAGGGGTTTTGTATGTCTATGTTGGCTGATATGATTCCAATAGAGACAGCTGTTATCGTTGTCTCTGATTGGGGATAATTAGGTAGCCATTTTCCTTCGTTTGTGTTGTGGGATTTGGGATCTTGTCTACATTGAGTTGCCTGAGTGCACACCTGTAGCTTCACGTTTAGTTTAGTTTGGTTGGTTGGTTGTTTGTTGTTTTGTTAGGTGAGTTTCAGTTGATTAAAATGATGTGGAACTCTACTCACGCTGTGCCTTGGTCTCTCTCGTACGACGATCGTGACAAAAAGGCACATGACAGCCTGCTTGGAGTTTGCCAAAAGACACCTAAAGACTTTCAGACCATGAGAAACAAGATTCTCTGGTCTGATGAAACCAAGATCGAACTCTTTGGCCTGAATGCCAAGCGTCACGTCTGGAGGAAACCTTGCACCATCCCTACAGTGAAGCATGGTGGTGGCAGCATCATGCTGTTTTTCCCGCGGCAGGGACTGGGAGACTAGTCAGGTTCGAGGCAAAGATGAACGGATCAAAGTACAGAGAGATCCTTGATGAAAACCTGCTCCAGAGCGCTCAGGACCTCAGACTGGGGCGAAGGTTAACCTTAAAACAGGAGAACAATCCTAAGCACACAGCCAAGACAATGCAGGAGTGGCTTCGGGACAAGTCTCTGAATGTCCTTGAGTGGTCCAGCCAGAGCACGGACTTGAACCCGATGAAACATCTCTGGGTTGCTATACAGCAACGCTCCACATCCAATCTGACAGAGTTTGAGAGGATCTGCAGAGAAGAATGGGAGAAACTCCCCAATTACAGGTGTGCCAAGCTTGTAGCGTCATATCCATGAAGACTCAAGACTGTAATCACTGCCAAAGGTGCTTCAACAAAGTACTGAGTAAAAGGTCTGAATACTTATGTAAATGTGATATTTCAGTTTTAAAATGTTGTTTAATATTAGCAAACATTTCTAAAAATCAGTTTTTGCTTTGTCATTATGGTGTATTGTGTGTAGATTGATGAGGAAAAGAAACAATGTAATCAATTTTAGAATAAGGCTTGTACCTAACAAAATGTGGAAAAGACAAGGGGTCTGAATACTTTCCGAAGGCACTGTATATCTAGCATATGTTATTGCTAAATGGTTCAGTTGTTGATAAAGCATCACATTGTTTCCTGCCAAATTAAATTACACGGTCATAAACTATATGTTCTGGTTGGAGAAAACATCCATTCATGGCTACCATCACTGCAATGTACAGTATACCGTTCAATCTAAATATTGACATATTCCCCACATGTTCATTTCCTGTTGCATGAAAGGTTCACATGTTCAGCTGTTCTTTGATCTCCCCACAAAATATTATCCGGAGGGA
>NW_019946597.1:66828-75337 GCF_002910315.2 Salvelinus sp. IW2-2015
TTAATTCCGATTCTGTTAAATGTATTTGTAATTATGACAATTACAACAAATACTGAATGAACCACTTATTTTAACTTTAAAATAATACATCAATAAAATCAATTTAGCCTTTCAAATAAAATGAAACATGTTCAATTTGGTTTAAATAATGCAAAAACAAAGTTGGAGAAGAAAAGTAAAAGTACAATATGGCCATGTAAGAAAGCTAACGTTTAGTCCTGCTCAGAACATGAGAACATATGAAAGCTTGTGGTTCTTTTAACATGAGTCTTCCAATATTCCAGGTAAGAAGTTTTGGTTGTAAGTATTAAGGAATTATTGGACAATTTCTCTCTATTACATTTGTATTTCATATAACCTTTGACTTATTGCGATGTTCTTATAGGCACTTTAGTATTGCCAGTGTAACAGTATAGCTTCCGTCCCTTCTCCTCGCCCCTACCTGACTCGAACCAGGAACACAACGATAACAGCCTCCCTCGAAAAGCAGCGTTACCCATAGGCTCACAAAGCCGCCAGCCCATGCAGAGCAAGGGGAACAACCACTCCAAGTCTCAGAGCAGTGACGTTTGAAACGCTATTAGCGCGCACCCCGCTAACTTGCTAGCCATTTCACATCGGTTATGAATCATAAACAGCTCAATGCGTGAAGCACAACGAAGACTGCTGGCAAAACGCATTGAAAGTGCTGTTGAATGATGCTTACGAGCCTGCTTCTGCCTACCCCACCGCTCAGCAGACTGCTCTATCAAATCATAGACTTAATTATAACATAATAACACACAGAAATACGAGCCTTAGGTCATTAATATTTCGAATCGGAAACTATCGTCTCGAAAACAAGACGTTATTCATTCAGTGAAATACGGAATCGTCTGTATTTTATCTAACGGAGTGGCAACCATAAGTCTAAATATTTCCTGTTTACATTTGCACAACCTCAATGTTATGTCATAATTACGGTAAAATTCTGGCGTAAATTAGGCGGCCCAAACTGTTGCATATACATTGACTCTGAGTGCAATGACGCAGAGAAGTGACACAATTTTCACCTGGTAAATAGTGAACTGCAAACCTGATGTTCTTTTAGCAAAATATGCAGGTTTAAAAATATATACTTCTGTGTATTGATTTTAAGAAAGGCATTGGATGTTTATGGTTAGGTTACAGTCACCAACGATGTGCTTTTTGCCATAATGTGCTTTTGTTAAATCACCCCCGTTTGGCGAAGTTGCACTGTCTTTGTTAGGAAGAAAATAGTCTTCACAAGAGTTCGCACGAGCCCAGGGTTAGCAGCCAATATTAACTAAATATCAGGGTTAAAATATATACTTGT
Source organism: Salvelinus sp. IW2-2015 (assembly GCF_002910315.2). Lineage (NCBI taxonomy): Eukaryota > Metazoa > Chordata > Actinopteri > Salmoniformes > Salmonidae > Salvelinus > Salvelinus sp. IW2-2015. The sequence continues at coordinate 68,165 of NW_019946597.1, forward strand.
TATTGAGTTGTAAGAAAGGCATTGATGTGTTTTGTTAGGTACAGTTTAGGGAAGACAGTCCTTTTTCGCGAATGCGACACCGCAATCGATTATATTGCAACGCAGGACACGCTAGATAACTAGTAATATCATCAACCATGTGTAAGTTAACTAGTTGATATGATTTGATGATTGTTTTTTTATAAGATAAGTTTAAGCTACTAGCAACTTACCTTGGCTTCTTACTGCATTTCACGTAACCAGGCAGCTCCTCGGTGTCTATATATCAGGTGGTTAGAGCGTTGACTAGTAACTGTTAAGGTGCAAGGATTGAATCCCCGAGCTGGACAAGTAAAAATCTGTCATTCTGCCCCTGAACAAGCAGTTAACCAAGTTCCTAGGCTGTCAATGAAATAAGAATTTGTTCTTAACTGACTTGCCGAGTTAAATAAAGGATAAATAAAGGTGTAAAAAAAATCTGCCAAATCGTTGTCCAAAACAGATTTCCGATTGTTATGAAAACCTTGAAATCGCGCCCCTGAATGACTTGGCCCCTTACGATTAATCAGTTCGACCCTAACTTGCTGACGTTCTACTTCAAGGTTGTAATCTCATTGGTTGCATTTGCAGTTTGTTTTTGGGTATGTTTTGCCTCAATGATTAAAAATGGTGGATGATGACTGGAGTCATCTATGAGAGGCTTGAGTAGAAAACATGTTCTAAACATTACTAAATTAATCCTTGATGATGCCCAGAAATACAAATCATGAATCAAATCACGAATAATGAGATAGAAAGTTACGGAGACTACAACAAAACAAATAACCTCTCACCATTACCAATAACAGAAGGGGGTCTGATCTTTGGCCTCTGTAACTTTCTCATTCATCATCATTCCTCGATTCATCATATTATTCATGATCATGGGTACATCCACATAAATGTAGAAGTGATTCAGAACATCTCGTATTCTTACTGACAATACAAGTGAAGTGACTCCAACATAACAGGACATATTCACCATTCAGTTTCGTATTAGGAAAAACATCCTCCAAAAACACAACCAAGACAACCGCAAATAATTTAACAGGTTGTAGAATCATTAAACTTGTGTAATCACTGCAGGCAAAAGTGGAATATGGGAACCAAATACTAAACGTATGACTACTTAATACAATATAAGTGAATTTGTCCAAAATATTAAGACTTCTCAAATGGAGACTAGATACATGAAGTGCTTTCATTTCTAAACGGTAAAAACAAGAAGGTTGACATTCTGTACTGTCACCTAAAATATATATATGTTTTGTTTTACCTTATTTAAACTAGCAAGTCAGTTAAGAAACAAATCTTTCTTTTCAATGTGGCCTAGGAGGGGAGAACAACAGATGTCTTACCTTGTCGGCTGGGATTCCGATCCAGCAACCTTTCGGTTACTAGTCCAACGGCCTAGTGGTCAATCGCAAATCCAAATGCTTGGGCTAGCCACCAAAATTGTAAAGAACTGTAAGCTCTCACGTCCCAAACACATATGGTGGACAGGTGTGTCTGTAAACACATGTGGAATCTGGGTGAACAGTGATCACTTGTTACAACTAGGAATACTGACCTCAGGAGTCTCCAGTTTACAAGGGATTCCCCAGTCCAGCAGAGAGCAGGCTCACTCCTGGAATCCTTCAGGTCATTTACTCAGTCCAGCTCTCCCAGGTTTGAGGGGTTTGACCTCAAGCTGAACCAGAGAACACAGCCTTCCTCGTGACTCCCACAGCCTACAGCCTACAAAAGAGATCATCATGACTTCACAAAACACATTTTAATTTTAACGGAGCAGTGTAGAAGGACAATGGCAGATGCATTTGGTAATTCACCCAACAACATATAGATTCATCTTCTGTCTCATAGAATTTTATGCGTCCAATGTTATTACTAATGGTGAAAAATCAATGCAGGTATCAATATGTTACGTCAACATAAAATATATACCATATTTATAAAACAGATTTTTCTCCAAATGAATAATTTCTTGCTGATGATTAGTTCTTAAATGTCATTGATGTGTACTCACGAGCAACTCTGGGAGGCTTTACCACTGGCATCCACCTCAGAAGACCTTTCCTCTATCTGCAGTATTTCTTCAGGTCAAAACACATCCAGCTCCTTTCTGAATTCAGCAACACAAAGACCAGAGCGGACCACGCTGCAGGTGACAGGTTGGGTTTTGAGAGACTTCCTGATGCTCAGTATCTTTGGATCTCCTCCACTAGAGAATGGTCATTCAGTTCATTCAACAGTGGAACAGATTGATGCTCCTCTCGGGCAGAGGGATTCTCCCGGATCTTCTCCTTGATGTACTTGACTTGGTTTCTTCATGGATCTGTGAGCTGTTTCTTGTCTTCGTCAGTAGACCTTCGTAATGCTTCTGATTGGATCCAGTTGAGAGGCCCCAGAAGGAAGCGGAGGAAAAGGTCCAGGTTTCCGTCGGACTTGTAAGGCTTATCAACAGCACTCTTGTAGACAGTAACTTTAGGCTTGTCTCTGAACAGAGCAGAAAGGTTCCGGACGTTGTTTTGCAGGTTGTCCATTAGATTCTCATTGTTGTTATGATGAGAAGAACACATATACAGCACCAGAACTCCTGAATGCTTCAGAGAACAAAGCAGTACACCTTGTCCTGTTACAGCCCACATCGGCGCTTTTAAAGAGCTGTGTTGCACAATCCTGAGTACACGGAGGCTTCATTGACATCAATGCCAGCCTCTTCAGTCTTCTTCATAGACAAAAATCAGATTACTGCCTTCACAAGCTGCTGAAAAGCCCCAGTTCCCAGTGGACAAAGAATGCTCGTCTTTATTCCAGTGTGGACCTGTCTCTTACATCCCAAGAACTTTTCATTTCTTCTGTTTTGGTATGAAACACCACAAGGTGTGTGTAATCTCAGTCAGGAAGTCTTGGGCATCTCTTTCTCTCTTATGTTTCAACATGTTGTCAAAGGACTGTTGCAGAAGAAAATCCAACAGAAGACTGGAATGTGCACAGAGTGTGGGCTCCTTGATCTTATGTGTGAGATGATTTCGCTGGAAAGGTCCTCATCACTGAATCATCTTCCTGAATACTCCTCCTTCGTGTGGTCTTTGAACCTCGTACCTCTTGTCACCTGGTCAACACACACTGAAGGGATCTTATTGCGCTGCCTGCAGGTCGGGTGTATCCAGAGTAGAGCAGAGGGAAGCAGATTTACCTTGATGAGATTTGTCAGCAGAACATCCACGAGGTTGACTCTGTACGTCCCAACAGATCGTTGTTATTCTGGAAGTCTAGGGGCCATCGCCACTCATTCCAGACCATCAAAGATGAACAGAACTTTGTACTTGTTGTAAGATGGAGGATTCCTGATTGTTTGGTTTCCCATTGAGAAGTTATTAAGAATTCACATGAAAGTTGCTGTTTGTTCCTCGTTTTCATCAAATTCATCTCCCCGGAAAGGGAATGACAAATACAAATTGCGACCATTCCTGATTTCGCTTTTCCTTCAGCCCAGAGTCAGAAGTGAACTTCTGCACAGGAGAATGTTTTTCCAATGCAGCGACTCCCATTGTCAGCACATTCTGATAAGTTTTCTTGTCCCAGTTAAGGGTTTGAAATTCAGTGTACATTTTGATGCAGTCTCTGGTCTTGCTTGTTCCTGTTTTGTTCTCCAATCTGTCTCAGCCTCATGTTCATTATTGGACCTCTCCTGTTCCCACCCTCTGTGAATGAGAGCTCTGTGTAGATCTTTTGTATTCTTTAGGGGAAGGAATTTTTGGGGTTCTTTTCTGGAGGGGGGGATATTCCCTTGTTTAGCGATCCCTCCAAATACACAATCTGAAACTTCTTCTTTAGATTAGATTTGAGTTCACGTTAGGCAAATCACAGCAAGCTCATCTGAATGAAGAAAATAACAAGAGGATATTAATATTACGTCTTTTTAATCCCTACAGTATTGTGAGGACTGTTATAAAGCTTTACATTTATAATTATTTATTCTCTTAACTGACTGCATATAAATGTGTAAATGTTTCATAATGCATTACAGGACTGTGTGAATGATTATATTATTTCATTGGTATTATGATGTATTATTAATTTTGTCTCCTCTCTCTCTAAATAATCCCACAACACATCCCTGCTGCTACTTGTGAGGTCACTACGGTGTTGTGTTTAAGGCTGCTACAATATCATTGGAGTTACACAGCTACTTTAGCTGTAGCTTTAGCTACAGCTTTTAAATGTTATAAAACAGCATTCACATAGGCAGGACAGATTACATTTCTCCAGTGTGTCAGCAAGCTCCTTCTGTTAGTTTTCCTCAACGTGCAGTGTGATCTTCAGAGCCCCCTGCTACTAGCGCACTGCTTCCTGCTTCTCATCTCAGCATCCACCACTTCCTGCTTCTGACTCTCAAACCTTTTCTGGGAGTGCCTGGACTAAGAATCCTCTTAACATCTTCAGCTCGTTCTCACAAATGTTACATAAAATTTTCTCTTCAAGCAAACTTGAAATAAATCAAGTAAATAACGTTAAGCAAAAGAGAAGAAATGCATTTCTCATTAACACACTTAATGAATGATTACAGATCAACTTTACTTGAGGTAAACAAAAAACAACATGTACCATAACAGGACCACCATACACTGATATGGAGGCCAGGTCTGTTATGACGTCTGGGAAGACTGACCACTGAGAATCTCTGACTCTGATCTCTCCTGTTGGTTTCTGTGGACAAAACATGAGATTACATCTTCCTCATCCAGGGAGAACACACACACAACACACACACACACCGCAGCACACACACACACGCATGCAGCCAGCACACCACAACACAAGCACACGCAGACACACACACACACCAAGGAGGAAATGTTGTGTTTGTTCAATATTTTTTAGGACTATGAAACGATGACAAAAGTCTTAGCCTATGGATATACATGAAATCAACGAAAAAGAAATGGAGCGAAAAATGGAGGAGAATGACTGAGGAGAGACAGTGTTGTTTAACTCACTGACCATGACCCATGAGTTCTTCTTACCTTTGTTCAGTAGAAAAGTCTCCCTCTCTAAAGGTTATAGGTAGACACATAGACCGGTCACTCTTCATGGACACACAGCTGGGTACAGGGGAGGCTAGTCTCTCCTGCTTGATTGGACTTCAACACAACAGAGACAAACATTACATCTCTCATCTACTCTGAGCTCAGATGGGGAAACATAAGAAGACTTTCATTCCAAAACGATATATATTCATTTTCAAAAGTGTTTCGAAAATGACCTTTTATTGTTTAAAGAAATTTTGAAATAAATGGTTGTTTTCTCACTAACTAATCAGTGTCACGTTCTGACCAGAGTTCTTTTGTGTTTTCTTTGTTTTAGTGTTGGTCAGGACGTGAGCTGAGTGGGCATTCTATGTTGTGTGTCTAGTTTTCCCGTTTCTATGTTTGGCGTGATATGGCTCTCAATCAGAGGCAGGTGTTAGTCGTTGTCTCTGATTGGGAACCATATTTAGGTAGCCTGTTTTGTGTTGGGTTTTGTGGGTGGTTGTCTTCTGTCTTCGTGTTCTTGCCCAGACAGAACTGTTTCAGTTTTTTCACATTTGTTGTTTTGTATTTTTGTAGTGTTCACGTTTTTGTCTTTATTAAACATGATGAACACTAACCACGCTGCGCTTTGGTCCGATCCCTGCTACACCTCCTCTTCAGACGAAGAGGAGGAAGTCTGCCGTAACAAAGACATGTCTTTGTTTATAATCTATCACTTCATTTCAGAGAAACAAATGTTAATTTTTGCAAAATGCTACATAGGTAGTAGTACTAGATTTAACACAGTCAAATGTAACAAATAAATACATTTTATGTATTTTTATCTAGGGTCCAGTTTCCCAAAAGCATTTCAAGACTCAGTTCATCATTAGAATCTTCGTAGAAGCATATTTAAATCTCTGAGCTGTTTCAAAAAAACATTGTTACTAACGTTGCACTTGGAAACGTCCGTAATCTAACAACTGCCTCAGACCACTAGAACAGCTGAGTAATCTACCACCTGCCTCAGACCACTAGAACAGCTGAGTAATCTACCTCCTGCCTCAGACCACTAGATAACAGCTGAGTAATCTAACACCTTGCATCAGGACCACCTAGAACAGCTGAGTAATCTAACACCTGCCTCAGACCACTTAAACAGCTGAGTAAATCTTACCTCTGCCTTCAGGACCACTCAGAACAGTCTGAGTAATCTACCACCTGCCCTCAGACCACTAGAACAGCTGAGTAATTAACACCTGCCTCAGGAACCACTCAGAACAGCTTGAGTAATCTACCACCTGCCTCAGACCACGTAGAACAGCTGAGTAAATCGTAACACCTGCCTCAGACCACTTAGAACAAGCTGAGTAATCTAACACCTGCCATCAGACCACTAGAACAGCTGAGTTAATTACCTGCCTCAAGACACTAAGCAGCTGAGTAATTCTAAGGTCCACCGGCTCAGCCACTAGAACCAGCTGAGTATAGCTACTCTGCCTTCAGATCACTAGGAACAGCTGTAGTAAATCTAAACACTGACTCAGACCACATAGAACGACTGAGTAATCTTAACAACCTGCTCATACACTATAGACAGCTGAGTAATACACCTGCCTCAGACCACTAGAAGGCAGACAGTGACTAAAGATGGAAACTACCATCTAACCACTAAGCTGTTCCTCACTGCTACCACTAGAACAAGCTGAGTATCTAACACCTGCTCAGACCACTAGAACCGTCTGAGTAATCTACTCCGTCCTCAGACCACTAGAACTAGCTGATAAGATCGTAACACCTGCCTCAGCCCATAGAACAGCTGAGTATCTAACACTGCCTCAGACACAACTGACAGCTGCTGAGTATCTACGTGACCTGCCCTCAGACCCACTAGAACAGCTGGTATCTACACCTGCCAACACCATAGAACAGCTGAGTAATCTAACACCTGCCTGCCAGACCCACGTAGGCAACAAGCGCGAGCTTTCAATCTACCACCCATGGCCTCCAGACCTAGAACCACTAGCTGCAGTAAATCTAACAACCTGTCTCAGACCACCTAGAACAGCTGAGTAATCTAACCAAACCCCCCCCCACCTCCCTGCCTCAGACCCACTCTCCTAGACCAGCCTGAGCTAAT
>NW_019946597.1:75847-80582 GCF_002910315.2 Salvelinus sp. IW2-2015
TGCCTCACGCTCAGAGAAATCAGTAGTACTGCTAGGTTTTACATAGTAATAGTATATATCGGCCTCACTCTCAGAGAAATCAGTAGTACTGCTAGGTTTTACACAGTAATAATATATATCTGCCTCACTCTCAGAGAAATCAGTAGTACTGCTAGGTTTTACACAGTAATAATATATATCTGCCTCACTCTGAGAGAAATCAGTAGTACTGCTAGGTTTTACACAGTGAAATGTGACAGACCGGCTCGATTCGGTCTTATGTAGCAACATTTGAAATTGTGTTTTTTTTTACATTGGATAAAAGTAGAGACTCAGAGGTAGAAAATGGTATATCATACACTACAGTTGAGGAACAACGGGAAAGTAATTCTGCTTTGAAAGTTGATAAACTTTGTAACCTCACTTTTATGAAAATGGCTTTTGTATGTTTTGGTACCTACTGGAGAGCTCTTCTTTGTCTACAGGGCTGTTACTTTGGCAGATAATGTCACTCATCTAAATAAGTATGTTTTCACATATATAATTAACTAAATGTATGATGTTTTGGTTTATGTCAGTTTCATTGTTTGTTAAGCAATATATCGTTATTTTATGGTTGTAAGTGGTAAAATGAACTAGAATATTTTATGTTTTGCAATTCTGAGTAATTACTACTTCAGTAAGGAATTACACATTTTTCAGTACTACTGCAGTTGCTAAATAACTCCAATAGATGGAGGCATAAGACCACAAATCACATTTCAGAAGATTAGTTTAGTTTTCTCCCTGGATACACCACCACTCCCCCTCACAGGAAAACTCCTGTATGGCTCTTTCTATCCCTTTCCACACTGCTAACGCAAGAGGAAGGACTGAAAAAGCATTTAACAGATTAATGTGAAGTAATACAATGATGATTCATGTTTATTATTACATGTTTTTATGCTCATGTTTGAAATTATACTTCATCAATACAAAGATTATCAATAATCCTGAACATTAATTCAATCATCTCTGGTCGAGAAAAACTTATTTTCCAGGTACATTCACTGTCAAATGCATCGACCTGCTCTGCCTTCTCTTGCTAGTAGTCTGCACCGGTAGAAGCTGGTGTCGTATCCTGCCTTCTCCAGGGCATGTTGAAGGTAATTACTAGCCGGGGGAGGCGTTGAATTCATGTAATTTATTGAGGGCTGGAAGACGCATCTTGTCTTTCTATTCCGAGGTTGTTTACCTCGCAATATCAGATATATATCTATTTTGTTTATAATGCATTGTATAGCTAAGTGGTTGAGGGACAGGACAGACTAGACAGACAGACCAGACAGAGACAGACAGACGACAGGACAGACAGACAGACAGACAAAGATCAGACAGACAGACGACAGACAGACAGACAGACAGACCAGAGCAGAACAGAGCAGAACAGACAGACAGACAGACAGACGACAGACAGACAGACCAGACAGACACCAATGAGGGAATACTGGTGTCTTGTTTAATATTGTGTTACGGCGACTAATGAAAATGGCAAAATGGATTATCGTATGGATTATCAAATCAACAAAAGATAAATGGGAAAATGGAGGAGAAGAGTGACAAGACAGGTTAGTTTTACAGCTTTCACTGACCATGACCCATGGAGTTCTTCTTGAGCCTTTGTTCAGTAGAAAAGTTCCCTACGAACATTATAAGTGACATTCATAGACCAGTCACTCTTCAGTGGCACAGGCAGCATGGAGTCAGAGGGAAGGCGTGGTCTCCTCCTGCTTGAATTGGCACTTCAATCACAACGAGAAAACTTACATCTTCATCTATCGAGCTCAGATGGGAAACATAAGAAGGTTTCATTCAAAACGCTATAATATCATTTTCAGAAAGTTGGTAAATTATGCTGTTTATTGTTTTTGTTCTCCATTTTAAAAGAGATTGGGTTCTTTTTTTCTATCTAACTCTATGGCCATGGGTTGTTAATGACAGACATGCTAATTTTGTTTAAATTATCACTTGATGTTTTCATTTCAGAAGGACAAATATTAATGTTTTTTTGCAAAATGCTATATATTCTGCTCATCTCAGAGAAATCAGTAATACTGCTAGGTTTTACACAGTAAATAGATATATTATCTGCCCTCACTCCATAAGAAAATCATGTAGTACTGCTAGGTTTTTCCACAGTAATTAATATATCTGCCTCACTCTCTAGAGAAATTCAGTAGTACTGCTAGGTTTTATACAGTAATAAATATATATCTGCTCTCACTCTCAGAGAACTCAGTAAAGTACTGTAGGTTTTACACAGTAATTAATACTATATCTGCCTCACTCTCAGAGAAAATAGTAGTACTGCTAGGTTGTTACACAGTAATAATATATACTGCCCTCATTTCTCAGAGAAATCAGTAGTACTGCAGGTTTACACGTAATAATATATATCTGCCTCACTTCTCAGAGAATCAGAAGCACTGTAGGTTTTATAACAGTCCATGATGAATAGTAGATGACTCTAGAAAATGGTTATCATACACTCAGTTGCGGAAACAGGTGGAATTGCTATCTGACCACTGGAGGGCTGCTGGGTTCCATCCTCAAAACATTCCACCTTTCGTTGATCAGAACTCCTAGAGTTTCTTCTTCACTGAAACCAAAAATATATATAACTTTTAGTGGATTCATATATTAAGGAAGTATAGAAGCCTTTTTGTTCTATAAGGAACCTTCTTTTCCTAAGAGTGTAAAATAGAACACGTTTTCTTTTGTTATTTAATTATCTAACATCATGTTATTTCAAGTCTCCTTTGGACAAACATCACGTTGTTATAATATCCTAAATTGGGGCATGGCTATAAATTGGGCAATTGAAAGGCCTTCTAGGGCGTAAAATGGTGTTAAGATGAAAATGAACATTGTTGCAAAACGTTGTAGGCAACATTATGGGAAGGGACTGATGCTACTATGCCAAAGACTTTTAGAGTTGTTTAACGGTGTGAAGATGTGTTGATATAACGGTATATTGTCAAAAATTCCTGCTTGTAACAACCATAGAAATGGTTAATAAATATGCCATTCCATTATATTCGGCAATAATCGAAGTAGGCGAGTGTCGTGTCATGTGAAAATTCTATCAATGTCTTTCCATTGCAGACGAGTAGCAGTCCAGGGTGACGTGGAACTCCTGCAGTAACCTCCACAGACCTGCGGATGTGGAGAAACCCTGCAGTACCGTCACAGACCGTCGCGCGCGGCCGGATTGAGAACGCCTGCACGTACCGCTCCACAGACACCCGGATTGGAGAACCTGCAAGTACGTCCAGCAGACGTGATGTGTCGGTAGTTGAGCACCCCTGGCAGTTACCATTTTCCACAGACCCCGGAGTTGGAGAACCCCTGCAGTATCACAGAACCCCGGATTGAGAACCCCTGCAGTACCTCCACAGACCCCCGGATTGAGAACCCCTCAGTACTCCGAAGACCCGTGATTGAGAAACCTGCAGTACTCCACAGCCGGATTGAGAACCCTGCAGTACCTCAAGACCCCGACTTGAGAACCCCCTGCAGTACCTCTAGACCGCCGGATTGAGCAACCCGATTTAGCAGCTGCTTTTATTCAGAGTGAATTACAGTAACTGCAGTATCATAAGATATGTAGGTGAGTCCAACCACATATCACAGTCCAGATAACCAGGATACAACATTACATTCCTGATAAACAATGATATATGGAATATCTAGGTGAGACAACCACATCTCACAGTCAGATATCAGGATACCAACTTCCGATTTCCCTGATTAAACACTGGATTAAGCATTTTGATAAAAAACTTCTATATTCACAATTTAAAATCTATTATTAAAGAATCTGGCAGAACTGTAGTTGAAGGTACCCAAGAGCACCAGTTTCTGATTAAAACAACATGGTGAAAATTGTGGTAAATAGCATATTTAGGAAATAATAATCTTAATAGTTATTTAAAAAAAATTAATCTGCTCCCCTCATACGCTTTGGTGTCATGTTCCCAGAGAGACTGCTTTAGAGGCAGGGCCTCTCCACTCCTCCCCAGAAGAGACGCCTTTTAGAGGGCAGGGCCCCCCTCCTCTCTCTCCCAGAGAGACGCCTTTTTTCCAGAATGCACCCCTAAACAGAGATCCAACATGTTGGTTGTGGTTTAACACAGTCATTTTTGAATATTGTATATTGTTCTAATTTATTAATGATCTCTTATGAAAATTTACTACACAGACTAGCGAAACAGTCAGGTGGATTAATGCATCCACATGAACATGTAGTTGTGCACATTTCATCTCCATGGTAGACTGTCAATAATAATAATAATAAGTCCACTGTTTTGTTAAGGGTAGTTATAGAACAGTACAGCAACAACAATAACAATAAGATAATAATAAGTCAACTGTTGGTTATGTAGTTATGAAGTACAGCAACAATATAATAATATAATAAATAATAAGTCACTGGGGTTTGTTAAGGTAGTTATAGCAGTACGCAACAACAACAATAATAATAATCAATAATAAGTCTCTGTTTGTTAAGGTAGTTTAAGGACAGTCCCAGCAACATAATAATAATAATAATAATAATGATAAGTACATGTTTGTTAAGCCGTAGTTTATGACAGTAAACACAAATACATAATAATATAAGCTCACTGTTTGTTAAGGTAGTTTAGACAGTACAAGTCACAATATAATATAATAATAATTAATTATTGATATCAATTCACTGTTTTGTTAAGGTAGT
>NW_019946598.1:0-665 GCF_002910315.2 Salvelinus sp. IW2-2015
GGTATTTATACAGTACTGTATGTGCGGAGGTATGTATACAGTACTGTATGTGTGCACTGCTTGTAATAGTATAATCCACTTGAACAGTAGCACACCGTAGTTCTGAAGAAAACTAACAAACACTGAAATCATATGTTACACAGAAATCATCTATAAACACTGAAATCATCTATAAACACTGAAATCATATTTAACACTGAAATCATCTATAAACACTGAAATCATATTTAACACTGAAATCATKTATAAACACTGAAATCATCTATAAACAKTGAAATCATCTTTTACACTGAAATCATCAAGCTTATAAAATACATTGTTGATTTAAATGTTTAAGCTCATTGGAAAGTAAGTGGGTAGTAAAGAATACAATACCTGTCTGGGAACATTCATCAACATGTTTTGCACAACACCTACCTGTCAACACATGTCCAAAGTGTAAAACCAGATTTTGAGTCCACCGCTTAAGACTGATGCAGACTCTTTTTTTCTTGATGTCTTTGTTTTGGTGCGGTTTGGACAGGCCTCGATTTTCAACGTCCACTGYCGTTGATTTTTGGTCCAGTACGGACCAAATCTGAACCAATCATAGACATCCATATTTCACAAGTTTGGACAGCACAGTACGTCTACGTACAGTACAGTAGAGCACAGTAGATACAGTA
>NW_019946598.1:1486-5517 GCF_002910315.2 Salvelinus sp. IW2-2015
AAGTAAAGTTAAAAACAGTAATAGTAGTACAGTTATAATACGTATTGTACTCTACTTACTCTAAAGCTACTCTGCTCAATTAAAACTGTACTCTACTTGTACTCTACTCTACTGAATTAAAACTCTAGTACTCACTGTACTCTACGAATTAAACTCTTACTCTACTTACCTCACTGAATTAAACTCTACTGTACTGTACTCTACTACTACTACATCTACTGATCTAAAACTCTACTGACCTACTCTTACTGACTTACTCTCGTAAACTCTACTGTACCCACTGTACTCTACTGAATATAAACTCTACTTCACTTCTACCTGCACTCTACTGTACCTCCACTCTATTGAAAGTTAATACAAGTCTGCTAGCTAGACTCTACTGAACTAAACTCTACTGTACTGTACTGAATTAAACTCTACTGTACTGCACTCTACTGAATTAAACTCGACTGTACTCTACTGTACTGTACTCTACTGTACTACACTCTACTGAATTGAGCTCTACTGTACCGCGCTGTACTTTACTGAACAAAACTCTACTGTCCTGTACCGTACTGTACGGTACTATACTGTGGTATACTGTGCTCTAATGTACTAAACTGTGCTGTACTGTACTGTGCTGTTCAAACTTGTGAAATATAGCCTAGAAGTCTATGATTTGTTCAGATTTGGTCTGGTCCGAAACGACCAAATATGTACTTGTTTGGTGGCGGGGTTCATTAGAATAATACCCAGCATGCTTTGCAAGRGTTTGTTTTACATTTACATTTTGGTCATTCAGCGGATAAACAACAACATATCACATTCATAGCAAGAAATAACTATTACTGTACCCGTTACTGAAAATGTTTTTGTAGTTGAAGAACTGGTCTGTTGGTGAATATCTGTAGATAGAGCTACTTTGAACATCATAAAAAAAGCAAACATAAGTGCATTGTACTTTTTGAAACAAATGGAAGTGTAATATTCAATGCTGGTGTTAATGCATTTTATGCTGTTTTTATATGTACAAATGATGTAAAAGAAATATGAGCTGTTTTTTTAAGGAAAATACTTTTTAATTTTTTTTTTTAAATAAAAATAAAAAAGTGCATGTGACAGATGGGAGCAATAGCAAATATTCTGTTGTAATCTTCAATTGGCTCCTTTTTCCTTTTATTAAATGGATTTAGCTGAAAGTAATTATTGTGAAATAATGCTTCCTTCATTGAGAATGTATGTGCAGTTGAAAATTAGCCATAGAATCAATGACCAAAGAAAATGTACTTTTTCAACATCTGTAAATTATGTCTTTTAAACTTTCATTCAGAACCCGAAAATGAACCTGATTCCAACATCCGGAAAATACTTCTTTGCCATGTCTGGGAAATATGTGTTTTCACCTTACATTCAGAACCAAAAAAGAACCTAACTTCAACGTCTGGTAAATGTGCATTTTAGACGGAAGTTACATTCTACTCTGAAGAGCAATGTCATAGGAAGGACGAAACAGAAGAACATCTAACAAGGTGCCGACGTACTTTTTTGAAACTATGGAAGTGTATAGCTCATCAGAGTGTGAGTACTGGTGACTTCAATGGGTTAAATCTAATACTGCAATCTCATAGTGTCAATACTTGAATTGTTTTAGTCCAGTGTATCAAATCATAGATACGTAAAAGAAAGTCAGAGCTGTTTATTTTAAGGAAAACACTTATTTATTTTTTTTTTTAAGTGCATGTGACAGATGGGAGCAATAGCAAATATTCTGTTGTATCTTCAGATTCTGCTCTCGCTTTTGTTTCGTCTTCTTTTATAATGAAATGTTATAGAGTGAAGAAGTATGTCTTGTGTATTAATTGCTACATCCTTATTGAGAACTAGCTACTTGTTGGAGGTTGAATTAGCCGCATGACGATATGTTATATAGTAAGACGTGAATTGTAAGAGAATGTGTTAGTGCTTCGGTGTACACTTTCATTTTAGTACAACGACAATAGAGATTCATGTTCTGATTCAACATCCGGGATATAAATTACCTTTCATTTGTCCATGAGTCTTGGGTTAACTATGTGTGTTATGCACACCTTACATTCACGCGCATACCAAAAAATCGACTCCTATATGTATCTTCATATCAAGACGGAGTATTGCACTCTGCTAGCATTTAGAACATCTCTTTCAATAGTAAAACCTACTATAGAGGTTTTAGCTTTTATTCTGGCCTTTAGCTTGTGTGTATGTGACATACCATTAGTGTTGACTCTTTTTTCGCAATTCTCTGGCGAGCAGTTTGTTTTGATTGCCAATAATCTAATCCGTTCTAATCGCTAACTCAAAAGGCTACTATTACTCTCCAGACCTAGGCTAGAGCTCAATGAGTATAAAATACTATACGATTTGCCTTCATGCTTTAAACTCCCTCTCATTGGCATGGCAGATGCCCGCATAAGACAAGCTGGTGGGCATTGGCGATATGACCGGAACAGCGCAGAGGTCCGTAAAGTTGCAGGGCGGCCAAATCAAACAACAGACAGTGTGTCGCGAATAAAGATAAAACAATGGTCTAACATCTGTTATGTGTCGCTTGAGTATATTGTTTAGAGGTAATCATTCGTTTCGTCTCGTTGATCTGGAGTTCAACAAGGCTCGCTCCTTTCTCCGCCCACCAATGGTTACGCGTCACCGATGTTCAAATATGCTAACTTCAGCGAGGGAGAACGACTCACAAACGATTATGAGTCTTAGAGGAAATACGGACTCACAAAGGTGCACAACAAGGAGAGACAGGGAGGTCCATGATTTATTCGTGCAGGCGAGATAGTATGTAGGTCGACAAAAAGAGTAAGAATAAGAGATCTATCTAAAGAAGGAGGAGACAGGTTAAAACAGGAGATATAACATTCACTTAAACGCTTTGAGATGGGTCTTCCATACAGGCACGCAAAATCAGATCACAGAGACTATCACTGTTTACACAAGAAGCACTGTTTGTAGTGTTTCGTGTTGCAGTCAGAGTGTCATACAATGGGATGAGGCAAAAACATCTCGACGCTCCTCACCAAGATGTCGTGGCGGGGTAAGGTATAACATTCCACTCAGGTCAAATAACACATACGAAGTGAAGAAATGATGCCAATAACGCATCACTATGCAGTTTCACAGAATAAGCATACTCATCATAAAATTGTGGATGCATCAAGATGTATAATACACGTTATATAGATTCATGAGATGAAGAATGAACTAGAGATAATAGGTACTCCTTCTTCTTAAGGGCGGACTTAGATTTGTTATGTATTGGTTTACGAGTAATAACCATTTACCAGATGATAAGAGAAAAAGGTATTGCATTATATTGGATGGAGACAAATATCTTTGGTTCCACACATAATTTGTGGAGATCGGGAAGCTAAGAAATAGTTTGACGTAATTAATTATAGCCGTCTCATAGCTTGGAGTCAACGAGAAAGAACCAGTGAAGAGAACTCATGGCAACTGAAGAATGATACAATGTTTCTTTAACTAGTCTTGATAGGAACTAATCACTAGAATGCAGTCCTAGGAATCCCAGGTCCACAATAAATGCTTGATTTGTTCGATAATGTCCGTTATTTATGTCCAATTAGCTACTTTGGTTAGCGCGTTTGGTAAACAATTCCAAAGTCACAAAGCGCGTCCACTATTAACGTGACGAAATGTCCAAAAGTTCCGTAACAGTCAGTAGAAACATGTCAACGATGTATTGAATCAATCTTTAGAATGTTGTTAAAATACATCTTGAATAACGTTCCAACGGGGAGAATTACATTGACTTCAGTTGACCGATGGAACGGAGCTGCCTCTCACGTGAACGCGCGTGTTTAATGCGTCGTCACCTCATGGCAGTGATTACTCATTCCTGTCTCCTTCGGCCCCTTCACATTAGAGTCATCAGACAAAGTTCTATTGACTGTTGACATCTAGTGGAAGCCGTAGGAAGTGAAAACTCATCAATATCTCGCTGTAATATTCAATGGGAGCTTGGTTGAAAATCTAGCAGCCTCAGAAAA
>NW_019946598.1:6099-11452 GCF_002910315.2 Salvelinus sp. IW2-2015
GTCTTTTCAACATCATTTTGCTTACTGGGTTGCTGCCGATGACCATTTGCATCTTTCTCTGGCTGAGACAGGTTGTTTTGATTGCCAATAATAATAACCCATGATAATTCAACTACTATTACTATACTATATATAATATTTAACTACTACTACTATTGCTTTAAAACTTCTTATGGCTGCAATCCCGCTAACGGTGATCGATAACAACAGCCCGTGAAAGTGCAGGGCGCCAAATTCAAACAACAGAAATCTCATAATTAAAATTCCTCAAACATACATTGTGTCTTATATCATTTTAATGGTAATCGTGTTGTTGATCCCACCAAAGTGTCCGATTTCAAATATGCTCTTCAGCGAAAGCACTACAAACGATTATGTTAGGTCACCACCAAACCACAATAAGCACAGCCATTTTTCCAGCGAAAGATAGCAGTCCAAAGTAGAAATAGAGATAAAATTAATCACTAACCTTTGATGATCTTCATCAGACGACACTCATTAGGACTTCATGTTACACAATAATGTATGTTTTGTTTGATAAAGTTCATATTTATATAAAAAAAATCTGAGTTTACATTGGCGTGTTACATTCACTAGTTCCAAAAACATCAAGTGATTTTGCATAGCCACATCGTTTCAACAGAAATACTCATCATAAATGTAGATGATAATACAAGTTATACACATTAAATTATAGATATACTCTCTCCTTAATGCAACCGCTGTGTCAGATTTCCAAAAACCTTTACGGAAAGAGCAAACCATGCAATAATCTGAGACGGAGCTCAGAACAATAGTAAAATTAGCCGCCATGTTGGAGTCAACAGAAACCAGAAAATACATGATAAATGTTTCCTTACCTTTGATGAACTTCATCAGAATGCAGTCCTAGAATCCCAGGTCCACAATAATGCTTGATTTGTTCGATAATTCTCGTTATTTTGTCCAATTAGCTACTTTGGTTAGCGCGTTTGGTAAACAATTCCAAAGTCACAAGCGCGTCCACTATAACGTGACGAAATGTCCAAAAGTTCCGTAACAGTCAGTAGAAACATGTCAAAGATGTATTGAATCAATCTTTAGAATGTTGTTAAAATACATCTTGAATAACGTTCCAACCGGAGAATTACATTGACTTCAGTTGAGCGATGGAACGGGCTGCCTCTCACGTGAACGCGCGTGTTTATTGCGTGGTCACCTCATGAGTGGATTACTCATTCCTGTCTCCTTCGGCCCCCCTTCACATTAGAGTCATCAGACAAAGTTCTATTGACTGTTGACATCTAGTGGAAGCCGTAGGAAGTGAAAACTCATCAATCTCGCTGTAATTACATGGGAGCTTGGTTGAAAATCTAGCAGCCTCAGAAAAAATCCAAACAGGAAGTGGAACTTTTCAGGTTTTTGCCTGCAATATGAGTTCTGTTATACTCACATACATAATTCAAACAGTTTTAGAAACTTCAGAGTGTTTTCTATCCAATACTATATAATATGCATATATTAGCAACTATGACTGAGGAGCAGGCCGTTTACTCTGGGCACCTCTGTGCACCTTTCATCCAAGCTACTCAATACTGCCCCGCAGCCATAAGAAGTTATTAACTACTACTATTACTTATACTACTACTAATATTACTATAACTACTAACTATATTACTATACCTACTACTTACTACTCCACTATTACTATTACTATAACTACTACTACTACTATACTACAACTACTACACTAACTATTTACTATAACTAATACTACTATTACTCTATAATAACTACTTACATTCTATACACTACTACTACAACTACTACACTAATATTACTATAACTACTACTACTATTACTATAACTACTACTACTACTACTATTACTATAACTAATAGTACTATAACTACTACCCTACTAATCTACTATAACTACTACTAATATTAAAACTACTACTGCTACTATCACTATACTAATCTACTTATTATTATAACTACTATACTACTACTATTCTATTACACCTACTTCTACTTCCTCTAAAAGCACCACTCTCTCCCTCCTCTACAGTATTCTCCTTTCTTCCTCTCTTCGCTTTGTGCGTCTCTCCACTGCAAAAAGACTGATGGGCTCACTGGTCCTGCCAAAAAAATGAATGCCTGATGCTATACATCCTTCCTCCGTAGTTTGTCTT
Source organism: Salvelinus sp. IW2-2015 (assembly GCF_002910315.2). Lineage (NCBI taxonomy): Eukaryota > Metazoa > Chordata > Actinopteri > Salmoniformes > Salmonidae > Salvelinus > Salvelinus sp. IW2-2015. The sequence continues at coordinate 8,273 of NW_019946598.1, forward strand.
TCTCTCTCTCTCGTTACTATTTTCTTCCTCGTGCCCCTCCTTCCCCCTTGTGTTCTTCAAAACCACACCTCTCCTCCTTCCTCCTCTCTCCCCTCCTCTGCTCCTCCTCTCTCTTCTTCTCCTCTCTCTCCCCTTCTCTCTCCCTTCTCCCTCGCTCTCCCCCCTCCCTCTTCTCTCTTCCTCTCTCTCGATCTCTGCTTCTCGTCTCTCTCTCATTCTCTTCTCTCTTTGTCTCTCTTCTGTCTCTCTCTTCTTCTCTCTCCTCTCTCTCTCTGTTCTCCTCTCAGTCTTCTCTCTTCTCTCCTCCTTCCTCTCTACTCTCTCGTTCTCTCTCCCTCTGCTCCTTCTCTCGTCTCCCTCTCTCCTCCTTCCTCTCTCTGTCTCTCTCTCTCTCTTCCTCTCTCCATGTTCTACTTGCTTTATTGTCTTCTTGTTCTACATGGATTTCTTACAGGCAAGTCTTCCTCTCTGGTTCGCTCGCATCTCACAGGGTTGTCCCTCTTATCGGTTATTCCTCATAGCTCTCGCCTCAAAATTTTGTCTTTATTTCTGTCTTTTGTCTACTACATTGTGTGCGGTGTTATCGGCTCTTCTCTCGTCGTCTCTTCTTGTTTTGGCACCGCAGGTCAAGTCTCCATTCTTGATATTCCTTGTTTCCACTAGAATTTGGTCTTTCGACAAGTTCAGTTCGGCGCCTTGGTCCTTTGTCGATACTCAGAATTTACTGTGATCTTGGTGCTCATCTCCTTCATCTTCTCTCCAAGACCCTTTATGTCGTGGACTCGTACTCTCAGAAATTTATTTTTTACGCTAATCTCTCTTGGGCTTGCCTTGTGCTGTCTAGATCGCAGCATTAGGTTCGTGTCGGTTAGCGGCAGTTGTTAGTTCTTTAGTGCATTAGACTTGGATAGTGTCTGTTCTAGTGCCTAGCTTTAACGGGCCTGTAGGCTTCGACCTTAACTTGGATACTCACTTACAAATTAATCTCTAGCTCCAATGGACGAAATGTGTAAGAATTTCGCAATTGAAACTGCCTGTAATAAAAACTAACATGTTCCCTCTCGAAAATGTGTTAAAATCTCAGCCCTCCCTCTCTCTCCGTTCAGAAGGCCCTCCGACAAAGCTTTTTCACCGGCCCTGCCTCTCTGCTCTCACCGCCCGTCTCTCTCTGTCCTCTCTGTCTCTCGCTCCCCTGCTCGTCTCTCTCTACGCCTCTCTCTTCCCTCTCTCTTCACTCTCCATCATACCAACCCTCTCTCACAGCCACAGCTTCTTTTGGATCCATAGGGCTGAAGAAACCTGTTGGTGTGTGGGTGTGCTTGCTTGGTGTTCGCGTCCTCTGTGGTGTGTGTGTGTGTGTCGTGTGTGTTGTGTGTTGTGTGTTGTTGTGTGTGTGTTGTTGTTCGTGTGTGTGTGTGTTGTGGTGTGTGTGTGTGTGTTGGTTGGTGGTGTTGGTAATCCAAACAGGAAGTGGAACTTCTCAGGTTTTTGCCTGCAATATGAGTTCTGTTATACTCACATACATAATTCAAACAGTTTTAGAAACTTCAGAGTGTTTTCTATCCAATACTAATAATAATATGCATATATTAGCAACTATGACTGAGGAGCAGGCCGTTTACTCTGGGCACCTCTGTGCACCTTTCATCCAAGCTACTCAATACTGCCCCTGCAGCCATAAGAAGTTAATTAACTACTACTATTACTATAACTACTACTAATATTACTATAACTACTACTACTATTACTATAACTACTACCACTATTACTATAACTACTACTACAACTACTATTACTATAACTACTACTACTATTACTATAACTACTACTATTACTATAACTACTATTACTATAACTACTACCACTATTACTATTACTATAACTACTACTACTACTATACTACAACCACTACAACTAATATTACTATAACTACTACTACTATTACTATAACTACTACTACTACTACTATTACTATAACTAATAGTACTATAACTACTACCACTACTATTACTATAACTACTACTAATATTAAAACTACTACTGCTACTATCACTATAACTACTACTATTATTATAACTACTACTACTACTATTACTATAACTACTACTACTATCACTATAATTACTACTACTACTACTATTACTATAACTACTACTACTACTGCTATAACTACTACTACTACTACTATTACTATTGCTATAACCACTACTACTACTATCACTATAACTACTACTACTACTATTACTATAACTACTACGACTATTACTATAACTACTAATATTACTATAACTACTACTATTACTATCACTATAACTACTACTACTACTATTACTATCACTATAACTACTAATACTACTGTTACTACTATCACTATAACTACTACTAGTACTACTATTACTATAACTACTACTACTATTACTATAACTACTACTATAACTACTACTACTATTAATATCACTATATAAACAACTACTACTATTACTTATAACTACTACTTACTACTACTACTATCACTATAACTACTATACTACTACTCTAAACTACTAATACTATTACTATAACTACTACACTTATTACTATAACTACTACTACTATTACTATTACTATAACTTCTTACTTACATAACTACTACTATAACTAACTACTATTACTATAAATACTAATTACTACTAATACTACTACTACTACTACATATAACTACTTACTACTATTACTATAACTACTACTACTACTACTACACTACTACTATTATAACTACATACACTACTACTATATATAACTACTACTACTACTACTACTACTATTACTATAACTTACTACTACTATAACTACTACTAATATACTATAACTACTACTACTACTACTACTACACTACTATTATAACTACTACTACTACTATTAACAAATACTATCTACTACTACTAAACACTACTACTATTATTATAACTACTACTAACTACATTACTACTATAACTACTACTACTACTACTACTACTACTATTAACTACTACTACTACTACTATAACTACTACTACATACTCTATAAACTACCACTACTACTTACTACTACTACTACTACTATCTACTACTAACTACTACTACTAATTATTATAACTACTACTACTACTTTACTATAAAACTTACTACTACTACTACTATTACTATAACTACTACATTATG
>NW_019946598.1:17098-21113 GCF_002910315.2 Salvelinus sp. IW2-2015
TATAAATCCATCATCACAACCTCCCCATTAAAATACCCCAATAACTACTACTACTACTACTACTACTACTACTACATATTATAACTACTATTACTACTACTACTATTAACTACTACTACTATTATAACTACTACTACTACTACTACTACTACTGATTAACTAACTACTACTACTACTATTATTATAACTACTACTACTATATACTACTAAACTACTATTATTAGAACTACTACTACTACTACTATAAATACTACTACTACTATAACTATACTACTACTATATTATAAACTACTACTACTACTACTATTATAACTACTACTACTACTATAACTTACTACTACTTATTATAACTACTTACTACTATAACTACTACTACTACTATAACTACTACTACTACTACTATTATTAACTACTACTACTACTACCTATAACTACTACTATACTACTTTATAACTACTACTACTATACTACTACTACTACTACTACTACTTACTACTATTATAACTACTACTACTACTACTCTACTATAACTACTACTACTACTACTACTACTATTATAACTACTACTACTACTACTTTTATAACTACTACTACTACTACTACTACTACTACTTACTACTACTACTACTACTATTATAACTACTACTAACTATTATAACTACTACTACTACTACTACTATACTAACTACTATTATAACTACTACTACTACTACTACTATTACTATAACTAATATTATTTAACTACTACTACTACTACTATAACTACTTTACTACTACTATAACTACTATTTATAAACTACTACTACTACTACTATTATAACTACTATACTACTACTATTACTATACTACTACTACTACTATTATTATAACTACTACTAACTACTACTACTATACTATAAACTACTATTATTAGAACTACTACTACTACTACTATAACACTTACTACTATTATTATAACTACTACTACTACTACTACTACTACTACTATTATAACTACTACTACTACTATAACTACTACTACTATTTAAACTACTACTACTATAACTACTACTACTACTTATAACTAACTACTACTACTACTTTTATAACTACTACTACTACTACTACTACTATACTACTACTACTACTATTATAACTACTACTTACTACTACTACTACTACTATAACTACTACTACTTACTACTACTACTATTATAACTACTGCTACTACTACATTTAACTACTACTATTACTATAACTACTACTACTACTGATATAAATACTATTATTATTATTACTACTACTATAACTACAACTACAACTCTGCTACTACTACACCTCGTTATTGTCCACCACACAAATAACCAAAGTCATATCCATCATCACAATCCTTAAAATACCCCAATAACACTATAGTACTGTCAACATCATTTCCCGAATTTTCTCTGAATAGCACTATCACAATGAAGCATTTTCCCCTCAGGAACTGAGAATAGATTCCACACCAAACCAGTGTTAATAATAGATTTTTGCTCCATTATATTGTCAGTTAGCTAGTTAATTGAAACGCACTGTAGTAGCGTGGCTGCGCGTTGAGATGGTGCTGACAATTATATATATAGCTTATGTCTTGATTTATAAGACACGGTGAACCAGGATGAYCCTGGAGCTAAAGAGAGCAGCTGTAATTAGTGGATGTGCCTCACGTTAGAAACACTTATCACCCCGAGGGCAGATCTGGCATGGGTTGTCTTCATTACACCAAACGGAAGAAAATGGCTTGAAACAGGGAGGAACTACCTGAACTTGTCCAATAACACATGCTCGTTTTTATTTTCCACTGCAAAACGTTTTGGTACACTGTGTCCTGATGGAAACGAGCCTATGTATTCATAGGTAGATTTGCATAGCCCGTTTTTGAATGGGGAACAATAGCGACTAGTTGTGTTTTGATGAACAAAACCAGGATAAAACAGGACCATTTATCTCTGGATCTTGATCGGCATATATCTCTAGCATATATCATGCCTGGGATACTATAGACTACAGACAACGCAGAAAGCCTGCTCGTCATGTTCTTAATTTCTGATCATTTCCAGGTAGGRCTACAGTAGAGTAGTACCCAGGTTATATTTTTTCTGGAGATCCCTCCCTCGTTGCCGCCCATTGCCATCACAACTCTCTCTCTCACCGGAGTGTAGGCTACCCTCCACAATAGTAACTACAGAGCGTAATGCGCCTGCTCAGCAGTTTACACCGATTGACAGAAGACAAATCCAAGCATCAGCGAGCGACGTGACACGGAGCTCAATATGCAATATTGTGACAAAAAAATATTAAAGAAATGGTGATTATCTTGAGCTACTGTAGATAAAACCTGGAGTGAATAAGATTTCTATTGAAGAAGCTAACCAGGGGTTGCCGTTTTGAAAACAGTGATATTTTCATTCGTGGAAATGGAATTAGTATGAGTTTTTGAGTGCAGTATTTGTAAGCAGACGGAGTGCGGAGAAGAGTGAATTCAAGCAGCAGTAGAGGTAAGCCTGTTTGATAACGTCACTCACACTTACACACAAGGACATATTTTATACAGTCTATGACGAGGGCGGGAGCTTTTGTTCACGAAACAAACGTCAAATCTACCCAACTGCCCCATGGTGCAAAGCCACTGTATATTGTCATCAAGTCTAATGTCAAATCGCTCTTGCAAGCTGCTGCATAGCGTACGTTGAATGGCACAACTAGCGTGTCCATTCAGTTGCAGACCTTTGGTGGGCTGTTATGTCGGAAATAACATGTGACACATATCGAGTAGATGACAACATTCAGGCTTTCTTTACGTTTGGTTACGTGGTCGAAAACCACTAGCTCAGTCACCCMAAAAGGCTAGAAGAAGCATCATTCTCACCCCGTTGCCTTTGATATTGTCAATTATGTTGTTTTCCCAAACACAGTTGCAAATTCAACATATATTTCCCGAACGGCTGGGTAGTATTGTTGACCCCCCCAACCTATCAAACATAGGCTACCAAATACAGTAAGGAGGCTACAGTGTATCACGACGTGACACATTTGGTTTAGTTACTTAGTATGCAGACTAGTACTATTCCATGTCGCAGGGGGGGTGGAGCACTCAATGAAAAGTAATGACACTCTTTGACAGGCGTTGTTGTACCCCTAGAGCCACTGCGTTATTTGCCACTGGTCAACGGGGCTTATTCAGTGACGTTTTGTTTTGGTTGCGTCATCAGAGCAACAACGTATTCATTATTTATCTACATTAACGGTATAATATATTTATTTTTTAGCATCATGCCATTTTCTTTCAAGATTTTCTTTTACATTCTCATGTACTCTACAAAGCACACGGGGTAGTTGAACATCTTTTGACACAACCCTGAATTGAACTGAACCCACCCCCAACCCATGTCTTAAGCACTGCAGAAGATGAGAGCTTCAAACTTGGCTTCCCTCTCAACAGGGAATATAGTACCTCACTCCTAGCTCATAGTCCACTCAATGTCCCATAGTGGGAGAAGCCATAGGCATAGAGACCCACCCACCCCTCCAACTGTTAACGGCAGACATTGAGCAACCGTCCTCTCAAAGCCCATGTCGCCTATGGGCCTTTGGGCATTCCTCTTGAAATACCACAGTGATGTCATTCTTCTCAGCAGGGCAGATGGGCTAAAGGCATTATGGRGTGGAGAGGTGAATTCTCCTCAATATTAAGTTTACATCCAACGGTATCCGTTTACAGCTAGGCGTTTATGGCGAGAGTTCAGTTCACAAGTGATGATCTATCGATTCCTGACGTCATTTCATGTTTTCATGTGAATCTCAGCTATTTGTCGTTGAAACAGGCAGAAATACAGCCAGTATGACACATTTTGCATTATTTGTCAAAAAGTGATTGAAATCAAATGGAAAGACCCATAACCCAGTGGAGGTGGTGTCAGTTCTGTTCTAGTGATAACCCAGTGGAGGTGGTGTCTGTTCTGTTCTAGTGATAACCCAGTGGAGGTGGTGTCTGTTC
>NW_019946598.1:22221-29318 GCF_002910315.2 Salvelinus sp. IW2-2015
TAGTTGATAACCAGTGGAGGTGTGTCTGTTCTGTTCTAGTGATAACCCAGTGGAGGTGTTCTGGTTCTAGTGATAACCCAGTGAGGTGGTGTCAGTTCTGTTCTAGTGATAACCCAGTGGAGGTGGTGTCGTTTCTTAGTGATACCAGTGGAGGTGGTGTCTGTTCTAGTGATAACCCAGTGGAGGTGGTGTGTTCTGTTCTAGTGATACCCAGTGGAGGTGGTGTCAGTTCTGTTCTAGTGATAACCAGTGGAGGTGGTGTCAGTTCTGTTCTGGTGATAACCCAGTGGAGGTGGTGTCTGTTCTAGTGATAACCTAGTGGAGGTGGTGTCAGTTCTGTTCTAGCGATAACCCAGTGGAGGTGGTGTCAGTTCTGTTCTGGTGATAACCCAATGGAGGTGGTGTCAGTTCTGTTCTAGTGATAACCCAGTGGAGGTGGTGTCAGTTCTGTTCTAGCGATACCCAGTGGAGGTGGTGTCAGTTCTGTTCTAGTGATAACCCAGTGGAGGTGGTGTCAGTTCTGTTCGTGATAACCCAGTGGAGGTGGTGTCAGTTCTAGTGATAACCCAGTGGAGGTGGTGTCAGTTCTGTTCTAGTGATAACCCAGTGGAGGTGGTGTCAGTTCTGTTCTAGTGATAACCAGTGGAGGTGGTGTCTGTTCAGTGATAACCTAGTGGAGGTGGTGTCAGTTCTGTTCTAGCGATAACCCAGTGGAGGTGGTGTCAGTTCTGTTCTAGTGATAACCAGTGGAGGGTGGTGTCATTCTGTTCTTAGTGATAACCTGGGTGGTTCGTTCTTATAACCGTGAGTAGGGTGGTGTCAGTTCTGTTCTAGTGATAACCCATGGAGTGGTGTCAGTTCTGTTCTAGTTATAACCCATGGAGGTGGTGTCAGTTCTGTTCTAGTGATAACCCAGTGGAGGTGGTGTCTGTTCTGTTCTAGTGATTACCCAGTGGAGGTGGTTGTCTGTTCTAGTGATAACCCAGTGGAGGTGGTGTCTGTTCTGTTCTAGGATAACCCAGTGGAGGTGGTGTCTGTTCTAGTGATAACCCATGATGGTGTCAGTTCTGTTCTAGTGATAACCCAGTGGATTCTTCAAACCCAGTGAGATGGTGTCAGTTCTGGTCTAGTGATAACCCAGTGGGGTGGTGTCTGTTCTGTTCTAGGATAACCCAGTGGAGGTGGTGTCTGTTCTAGTGATAACCCAGTGGAGTGGTGTCAGTTCTGTTCTAGTGATAACCCAGAGTGGGTGTTCATCTGTTCATGATAACCAGAGGGCGCTAGTGAACCCAGTGGAGGTGGTGTCAGTTCTGTTCTAGTGATAACCCAGTGGAGGTGGTGTCTGTTCTAGTGATAACCCAGTGGAGGTGGTGTCAGTTCTGTTCTAGTGATAACCCAGTGGAGGTGTGTCTGTTTCTAGTGATAACCCAGTGGAGTGTGGTCGTTCTGTTCTAGCGATAACCCAGTGGAGGTGGTGTCTTGTTCTAGTGATAACCCAGTGGAGTGGTGTCAGTTCTGTTCTAGTGATAACCCAGTGGAGGTGGTGTCAGTTCTGTCTAGGATAACCCAGTGGAGGTGGTGTCTGTTCTGTTCTAGTGATAACCAGTGGAGGTGGTGTCAGTTCTGTCTAGTGATAACCCAGTGGAGGTGGTGTCAGTTCTGTTCTAGCGATAACCCAGTGGAGGTGGTGTAGTCAGTTCTTTTCTAGCGTAAACCCAGTGGAGAGTGGTGTCAGTTCTGGTCTAGTGATAACCCAGTGAGGTGGTGTCAGTTCTGTTCTGGTGATAACCCAGTGGGGTGGTGTCAGTTCTGTTCTAGTGATAACCCAGTGGAGTGGTGTCAGTTCTGTTCTAGTGATAACCCAGTGGAGGTGGTGGCAGTTCTGTTCTAGCGATACCAGTGGAGATGTGTCAGTTCTGTTCTAGTGAAACCCAGTGGAGTGGTGTCAGTTATGTTCTAGTAACCTACTGCCTTTGTGTGTGCTCTACTAAAGCACTTACTCATGTGATAAGTCACAACGGTCTAGGAATTTGTCACATCATGATGATGTGACAGTGTGCAAACTGCCCATGCCATGTAAGTATTTTCAAAGAGGCATTCATTTACCCCTTTTTCCAAATTGGCCCAACATTTGGTCCAAGCACTGTATGACATTTTAGCTCTATGTGGTTAAAAACATATGGGAAAAGGAATTAGATTAAGCCTGCATCCGTTTAAGCTATTTATTGAACGTATGAAACCTTATTTATTTTTGCTGTAATAAATGTTGTCAGCTTTTGAACCACGGTGCATTTAACAGTCAAAGCGGAATTAAAGGAATGTTTAAAGAAAAATATACAACTGACTGCTTCCCACCGTATCTGTCCGAAGATATTAAACTCATCTCCCTGTTCCGTGAGCGCTCTTCAAAGGACAATGTGTCACAGGCACAGATTGTTACTGTGATATCAGCATTTGTTTTGATTCCAACATGGCCGATTCTTATTGAGCGCTCGTTCCTTGTCTGCCTGCTGCTCAAAGCTAGACCTTCAGTGAGTCTCTTTATGTATTATATCATACTATTTGTGTATCTATTTATCTACTTTAACCTAAGTATTATGGTTGAAAGAAGATCAACCAATTCTTCCTTTACAGTAGGTAGGCAACAATGTCCCCTCTGTATGTTGTTCGACAGTCTCCATCTCTGTGGGAATACAACCATGTTGACACAGAGAATGAGAGTCAATGCTATCATGTGTCTGTCTTGCTACGTGTTCTCCTCTCTGTGGCATCAGCCAGCAGCTGGCGAAGGGGAAGAGGCAGTGGGTACTCCCCTGGCGCAGCTGTGTCAGAACATGGCAATGCCCACTAGCTGCTCTCTATCTCCTGCCTACAGATGGAACGAGAAGAACAAAGAGATGTGGACAGTCAGAGGGAGACACCGAGAGAGAACAAAGAGATGTGGACAGGCAGAGGGAGACACCGAGAGAGAACAAAGAGATGTGGACAGGCAGAGGGAGACACCGAGAGAGAACAAAGAGATGTGGACAGGCAGAGGGAGACACCGAGAGAGAACAAGAGATGTGGACAGGCAGAGGGAGACCCCGAGAGAGAACAAAGAGATGTGGACAGGCAGAGGGAGACACCGAGAGAGAACAGAAGAGTGTGGACAGGCAGAGGGAGACACCGAGAGAGAACAAAGAGATGTGGACAGGCAGAGGGAGACACCGAGAGAGAACAAAGAGATGTGGACAGGCAGAGGGAGACACCGAGAGAGAACAAAGAGATGTGGACAGTCAGAGGGAGACACCGAGAGAGAACAAAGAGATGTGGACAGGCAGAGGGAGACACCGAGAGAGAAAGAGAGATGTGGACAGGCAGAGGAGACCCGAGAGAGAACAAAGAGATGTGGACAGGCAGAGGGAGACACCGAGAGAGAACAAAAGAGATGTGGACAGGCAGAGGGAGACACCCGAGAGAGAACAAAGAGATGTGGACAGGCAGAGGAGACACCGAGAGAGAACAAAGAGATGTGGACAGGCAGAGGGAGACACCGAGAGAGAACAGAGAGATGTGGACAGGCAGAGGGAGACACGAGAGAGAACAAAAGATGTGGACGGCAGAGGGAGACACCGAGGAGAACAAAGAGATGTGGACAGGCAGAGGGAGACACAGAGAGAACAAAGAGATGTGACAGGAGAGGGAACCCCGAGAGAGAACAAAGAGATGTGGACAGGCAGAGGGAGACCCCGAGAGAGAACAAAGAGATGTGGACAGGCAGAGGGAGACCCCGAGAAGAACAAAGAGATGTGGACAGGCAGAGGGAGACACTGAGAGAGAACAAAGAGATGTGGACAGGCAGAGGGAGACACCGAGAAGAACAAAGGATGTGGACAGGCAGAGGGAGACCCGAGAAGAACAAAAGAGATTGGACAGGCAGAGGGAGACCCGAGAGAGAACAAAGAGATGTGGGCAGGCAGAGGGAGACACCGAGAGAGAACAAAGAGATGTGGACAGGCAGAGGGAACCCCGAGAGAGAACAAAGAGATGTGGACAGGCAGAGGGAGACCCCGAGAGAGAACAAAGAGATGTGGACAGGCAGAGGGAGACCCCGAGAGAGACCAAAGAGATGTGGACAGGCAGAGGGAGACACCGAGAGAGAACAAAGAGATGTGGGCAGGCAGAGGGAGACACCGAGAGAGAACAAAGAGATGTGGGACAGGCAGAGGGAGACCCGAGAGAGAACAAAGAGATGTGGACAGGCAGAGGGAGACCCCGAGAGAGAACAAAGAGATGTGGACAGCAGAGGAGACACCGAGAGAGAACAAAGAGATGTGGACAGGCAGATGGAGACCCCGAGAGAGAACAAGAGATGTGACAGGCAGAGGGAGACCCCGAGAGAGAACAAAGAGATGTGGACTGGCAGAGGGAGACCCCGAGAGAGAACAAAGAGATGTGGACAGGCAGAGGGAGACCCCAGAGAGAACAAAGAGATGTGGACAGGCAGAGGGAGACCCCGAGAGAGAACAAAGAGATGTGGACAGCAGAGGGAACACCGAGAGAGAACAAAGAGATGTGGACAGGCATAGGGAGACCCGAGAGAGAACAAAGAGATGTGACAGGCAGAGGGAGACACCGAGAGAGAACAAAGAGATGTGGACAGGCAGAGGAGACCCCGAGAGAGAACAAAGAGATGTGGACAGGCAGAGGGAGACACCGAGAGAGAACAAAGAGATGTGGACAGGCAGCAGGGAGACACCGAGAGAGAACAGAGAGATGTGGACAGGCAGAGGGAGACACCGAGAGAGAACAAAGAGATGTGGACAGGCAGAGGGAGACACCGAGAGAGAACAAAGAGATGTGGACAGGCAGAGGGAGACACCGAGAGAGAACAACATATATAAAGAACAATGTCAGTGGACTCTCCTTTAGGAGCCAGTCCATGATCAGAAACACAGACATACCCACGGGAACATAGTATTAGATAACACTGACATGCAGTACTGTTAATACCTGGGGTACATAAAACTATGGCTTGGGGGCATACATTTTTATATTTAACGTTTATTTAACTAGGCAAGTCAGTTAAGAACAAATTCGTATTTACAATGACGGCTACCAGGGAACAGTGGGTTAACTGCCTTTGTTCAGGACGACTGTCAGTTCAGGGATTCGATCCAGCAACCTTTTGGTTACAGGCCCAACACTCAAACCACGACTCTACCTGCCGCCCCAATACAAGCATACCCCTATAGCTAGCTCTGGCGTGGAGGACTATAGAAACAGCCTTCTGTATCCAGCCACATAAACTCCTGTTGTTTGAATATGTTCTGTTCTAGTGATAACCCAGTGGAGGTGGTGTCTGTTCTAGTGATAACCCAGTGGAGGTGGTGTCAGTTCTGTTCTAGTGATAACCCAGTGGAGGTGGTGTCAGTTCTGTTCTGGTGATAACCCAGTGGAGGTGGTGTCGGTTCTGTTCTAGTGATAACCCAGTGGAGGTGGTGTCCTGTTCTGTTCTAGTGATAACCCAGTGGAGGTGGTGTCTGTTCTTAGTGATAACCAGTGGAGTGGTGTCAGTTCTGTTCTAGTGATAACCCAGTGGAGGTGGTGTCTGTTCTTAGTGATAACCCAGTGGAGTGTGTCTGTTCTGTTCTAGGATAACCCAGTGGAGGTGGTGTTCTGTTCTAGTGATAACCCAGTGGAGTGGTGTCAGTCTGTTTCTAGTGATAACCCAGTGGAGGTGGTGTCAGTTCTGTTCTAGGATAACCCAGTGGAGGTGGTGTCTGTTCTGTTCTAGTGATAACCACATGGAGTGGTGTCAGTTCTGTTCTAGTGATAACCCAGTGGAGGTGGTGTCAGTTCTGTTCTAGCGATAACCCAGTGGAGGTGGTGTCAGTTCTGTTCTAGGATAACCAGTGGAGTGGTGTCAGTTCTGGTCTAGTGATAACCAGTGGAGGTGGTGTCAGTTCTTGTCTGGTGATAACCCAGTGGAGGTGTGTCAGTTCTGTTCTAGTGATAACCCAGTGGAGGTGGTGTCAGTTCTGTTCTAGTGATAACCCAGTGGAGGTGGTGTCAGTTCTGTTCTAGGATAACCCAGTGGAGTGGTGTCAGTTCTGTTCTAGTGATAAACCCAGTGAGCTGGTGTCAGTTATGTTCTAGTAACCTACTGGCCTTTGTGTGTGCTCTACTAAAGCACTTACTCATGTGATAAGTCACAACGGTCTAGGAGATTTGTCACATCATGATGATGTGACAGTGTGCAAACTGCCCATGCCATGTAAGTATTTTCAAAGAGGCATTCATTTACCCCTTTTTTCCAAATTGGCCCAACATTTGGTCCAAGCACTGTATGACATTTTAGCTCTATGTGGTTASAAAACATATGGGAAAAGGAATTAGATTAAGCCTGCATCCGTTTAAGCTATTTATTGAACGTATGAAACCTTATTTATTTTTGCTGTAATAAATGTTGTCAGCTTTAGACCACGGTGCATTTAACAGTCAAAGCGGAATTAAAGGAATGTTTAAAGAAAAATATACAACTGACTGCTTCCCACCGTATCTGTCCGAAGATATTAAACTCATCTCCCTGTTCCGTGAGCGCTCTTCAAAGGACAATGTGTCACAGGCACAGATTGTTACTGTGATATCAGCATTTTGTTTGATTCCAACATGGCCCGATTCTTATTGAGGCGCTCGTTCCTTGTCTGCCTGCTGCTCAAAGCTAGYCCTTCAGTGAGTCTCTTTATGTATTATATCATACTATTTGTGTATCTATTTATCTACTTTAACCTAAGTATTATGGTTGAAAGAAGATCAACCAATTCTTCCTTTACAGTAGGTAGGCAACAATGTCCCCTCTGTGATGTTGTTCGACAGTCTCCATCTCTGTGGGAATACAACCATGTTGACACAGAGAATGAGAGTCAATGCTATCATGTGTCTGTCTTGCTACGTGTTCTCCTCTCTGTGGCATCAGCCAGCAGCTGGCGAAGGGGAAGAGGGCAGTGGGTACTCCCCCTGGCGCAGCTGTGTCAGAACATGGCAATGCCCACTTCCACATCTGCTTTGTTCTCTCATCGGCTCCATCTTTGTAGGCAGCGAGAACGAGAGCAGCA
>NW_019946599.1:0-6435 GCF_002910315.2 Salvelinus sp. IW2-2015
TGTCTCTTAGGCCCGGCCCAGACCGAGGTTTATAACATGGACTGTCTCTCGGTCTTCTAGGCTCCGGCCTGACGCGTGATAACATGTACTGTCGCTCGTGTCTCTAGCGTCCGGCCAACCTTAGGTGTAAATGACTGCTCTGTTCTCTGGCACCGCCAGACCTGGGTATACAACATCTGTCTCCTGGTCTCTAGGCCGCCCAACCTGGGTATATAACATGACTGATCTCTCTGTCTCGAGCCGGCCGCGATAACATGGCGCGCATCCGCTTAGCCTCCGCGGTATAACCTGACTGTGTCTTTCTCTAGGCCCGGCCCAGACCCTGGGTATAACATGAGCTTGTCTCTCTGTTCTCTAGGCCCGGCCCAGAACCTGGGGGTATAACATGACTGTCTCTCTGTCTCATAGGCCCGGCCAGACCTGGGTACATGACTGCCTGCTTAGCCGCCGATTGAGCTTGATACATACTTCTCTGTCTCTAGGCCCTGGCCAGACCTGCGTATAACAATGACTGTCTCTCTGTCTCTAGGCACGGTCCCAGACCTGGGTATAACCTGACTGTCTTCTCTGTCTCTAGGCCGGCCCAGACCTGGGTAAACATTTGATCGTCTCTCTGGCTCTAGGCCGGCCCAGACCTGGGTAGTAACATAGAGTGCTCTCTGCCCTAGGCGCCGGCCCAGACCTGGTGTATATAATCATGACTGTCTCTTCGTCTCTAGGCCCGGCCCGACGCTGTGTATAACATACTGTCTCTCTGTCTCTAGGTCCGGCCCAGACCTAGGTATAACAGATGTCTCTGTCTCTAGGCGGCCCAGACCTGTGTACATAAATGCTGTCTCTCTTGTCTCTAGGCCGGCCCAGACCGGGTATAACATGACGTCTCTCTTCTTCTAAGGCCCGGCCCAGACCTGGGTATAACATGACTGTCCTCTGTCTCTAGTGCCGGCCCAGACCTTGGTTTAACTATACTGTCTCTGCTTGTCTCTGGCCGGCCCAGACCTGGTATAACTGACTGTCTCTCGCTCTAGGCCCGGCCCAGACTGGGTATAACATGACGTGCTCTTCTGTCTCTAGGGTCCGGCCCAGACTGGGGTATCATAGTTCTCTCCGCCAATGGAACATGAGTCTCTGTCTCTAGGCCCGCAACGGGACTACGTTTTAGGCCAGCTGGGTATAACATGGACTGTCTCTCTGTTGCTAGGCCCGGGCAGACCTGGTATAACATCTGTTCTTCTGTCTCTAGCGCCGGCCCAGACCTGGGTGATAACATTGACGTGTCTCTGTCTCTAGGCCCCGGCACCTGGTATAACTACTGCTGTCTACGGCAATTATAACATGACGTCTCTCTGCTCCGGCCACTATACTGATTCTGTTCTCTGTTAGGCCCGGCCCAGACCTGGTACTAACTGCTTCGTCTCTCCCGGGCTGCACTGTCGACTACGAATGATGAGGCAGACTTTTCTGTACGATTCTAACCATTACAGACTCTGGTCAAAAGGCTCCGCTTAACAGCTTTTACCCCAAGCATCAATGGCCACCGGACTATTTACATTGACCCCCTCCCCCCCGCCCCTCCCCCCCCCCATTTGTTTTGTACACGGCTACTCCGCTGTTTAGTATCTATGCATAGTCACTTTCACCACCTACCGTACATGTACAAATTACCTCAACTAACCTGTAGCCCCTGCCACTACTGACTCGGTAACCGCAGGTACCCCGTATATAGCCTCCACATGATCGGTACCGATTACCGCCTGTATATAGTCTGTATTTTATGTTATTGTGTGGTACTTTTATAAATTTTTTACTTTAGGATTATTTAGTAAAATGTTCTTAATATCTTCTTGAACTGCTTGTTGGGTTAAGGTCTTGTAAAGTGTAAGCATTCACGTAAGGGTCTACACTTGTTGTATCGGTTCTGCATGTGACAAATAAAGTTTGTATTTGTGGTGTGGTTGTGTGTGTGTTGATGTGGTGTGTGTGTGTGTGTGTGTTGTGTGTGTGTGGTGTGTTGTGTGTGGGTGTGCGTTCGTGCGTGCGTGCGTGCGTGCGGTGCGTGCGGCTGTGTCGGCGCTCTTACCTAGTATGACTCCCTGCTCCTTCCAGTAGCTGTGAACTGCAGTCCTCCCAGGCCCCTGTCAGTTGGCTAAGGAAACCCTTTGTACATCTTAGTTCCTCACGAAGGCATCGAGCAGAGAACAAGAGGTGGCAGGTCAGGCATGCTGCTGCGTCTTACGCACCTCTCTCTGTAAACACACACACACACACAAGTCAGGGCTCTGCTGCTGTCCTACATTACTCTCTCTGTAGACACACATACAGTCAGGACTACGCTGCTGGTCCTACTATTACCTCTTCTGTAACACACATAACAGGCATCTGCTGCATGTCCTAACACTCTTCTCTCCTGTAACCACACACGCTCAGGGCTCTGCGCTGTCCGCTAATACCTCTCTCTGTAACACCACACACACAGGTCTTGACTCGCTGCTTGTCCTACAGTACCTCTCTCCTGTATACACAACACACAGTCAGGACTCTGCTACTGTCTACATACCTCTCGTCTGTAACACACACACAAGTTCAGGACTCTGGCTGCGTCCTACATACCTTCTCTCTGTTAACACACACACCAGTCAGGCTCTGCTGCTTGTCCTAACAATACCTCTCTCTGTAACAACCACACACAGTTCAGGACTCTGCTACTGTCACTACATACCTCTCTCTGCCAACACACCACACAGTCAGGATACTGCTGCTGTCCTACATACCTTCTCTGTAAACACACACAGTCAGGGCTCTGCTGCTGTCCTACATACCTCTCTTCTGTAACACACACACCAGTCAGGACTCTGCGCTGTCCTACATACCTCTCTCTGTAACCCACACAGTCAGTGACTCTGCTGCTGTCCTACATACCTCTTCCTCTGGTAACACACCACAGTCAGGACTCATGCTACTGTCCTAGATACCTTGCTCTGTAACACACACACACACAGTCAGGCTCTACTGCTGTCCTACATACCACTCTCTAACACACACACAATCAGGGGCTCTCTGCTGTCCTACTACCTTGCTCTGTAACACACACACAGTCAGGCTCTACTGCTCCTACATACCTCTCTCTGTAACACACACACACACAACACCTTTACAATTACACAACTTTAGCTTTTATATACTCAACTTGCCTAGGCCTTTTTTATCAGTCAGATTGATTCTAACATCAGAGCCAGGACTTATTCACACCACACAGCACACAACACCACACACACACAACACACACACCACACACACACACACACACACACACACACACACACCACACACACACAACCACCACACACACACAGCACACACACCACACACAAGACACACGACAACAACACACACACACACATACAACACACAGCACACACTCTCAGAGAGAGAGAGAGAGGGAGAGAGAGGAAGAGAGAGAGTAGAGAGAGAGAGAGAGAGAGAGAGAGAGAGAGAGAGAGAGAGGAGAGAGAAGAGAGACAGAAGAAGAGAGAGGAAGAGAGACGAGAGAGAGAAGAGAGAGAGAGAAAGAGAGAGAGAGAGAGAGAGAGAGAGAGAGAGAGACACGAGGAGAGAGAGAGAGAGAGAAGGAAACAGGCAGAAGACAGAGAGGATTTGCCTTAAACCAAGGCTTCAGACTACAGCACCTTTCTTACTCCATCACCTCTCCCCTTTTCTCTCTTCTTTCTCTCTCTCTCCCCTTTCTCTTCTCTCTCTCCCCCTTTCTCTCTCTCTCTCTCTCTCTCTCTCTCCCCCTTTCTCTCTCTTCTTTCTCACTCTCTCTTCTCTGTCTGTCTTTCTCTCTCCTTTCGTCTCTGTCTCTCTCTTCGCCTGTCTCTCTCTCTCTGTCTCTCTCTCAAAAAAAACTGCAGATCAGTCGTCTGCGAAAGAGAGAAGCACTTAGGTGACATGAAAAACTAACTGTACATTCACACACGCTCAGTCACACACACTCAGTCACACACGCTCAGTCATGTTACACACACACTCAGTCACACACACACACACACACACACACAGTCATTACTACACACATGATCCATGTCACACACACACACGCTCAGTCATTTACACACACACACACTCAGTCATTTAACACACACACTCAGTCATTTACACACGCGCTCAGTCACACACACACACACTCAGTCATTTACACACACACTCAGTCATTTACACACACGCTCAGTCATTTACACACACACTCAGTCATTTACACACACACTCAGTCATTTACACACACGCTCAGTAATACGGAGCGATGACGTGGAAAACTAGAACGCAGAATAGAACATTCTGTTATTCCAAGAAGGGTTTTGACAGAACTCTGGGTTAGAGCGCACTGAACTCATTCAGAAACACACTGACAAGCACACACTCCCTGATATACACAGTGCTCGAATGGGACGCGCGGTGCTTCGCCGTACCCCTTGTTAGAAAAACAGGCTAAAAGCATAACCCTTGTTAGTTTAAGATTGTGGCTTTTTACATAGGGAAAATCTCTTAAATCCTTAGCAGAGGTGAGAAAACGACATCTGGGCCTGATGGAGAGAAGGAAGTAGGAAGGAAGTGGGGAGGAAGTAGGAAGGAAGTGGGGAGGAAGTAGGGAGGATGTAGGGGGAAGTAGGGAGGACGTAGGGGGAAGTAGGGAGGACGTAGGGGGGTAGGGCAGATGTAGGGGGAAGTAGGGAGGACGTAGGGAGGAAGTATAGAGGACATAGGGGAGAAGAGAGGAAGTGGGGAGGAAGTATAGAGGACATAGGGGAGAAGATAGGAAGTGGGGAGGAAGTAGGGAGGACGTGGATCGGAAGTAGAGAGGAAGTGGGGAGGAAGTAGGGAGGAAGTAGGAAGCAATCGGAGCAGAAGTAGCCTATCAACATGCGTGCCTCTCGCTCATTGTCTCGTTTCAGCAGAATACTGTCTGTTGGTCAGCAAGAGCACGCAGCTCAAACAACTGGTTGTCCTGTGGAGAAGCTCACAGACGAACCAAAGTGGTAGTTAAATTGAGCTCGTTTCTCAAAAGAATGAATCTGTGATGTATATTTCCCTCAACTTTCTGAGGAAGACGCCTGTTGGTGTGACCCGTGTGTGTCGGGTAGTCGGTTAGCATGCGGAAAGAGTCATTTCTAAGACGTTCCTCAAAAACCTTCCCAATTACACTTTTTACTAATTGTGACCCCACGTTTKCTGAAACCATCTCATGTYCTCAAAACTCTAAACACAAAACAGTCTCCACTTAGTACAGTCTTARTGYGATACTATACTGTAGTCTCCACTGAGTACAGGCTTAGTGTGATACTATACTGTAGTCTCCACTGAGTACAGTCCTATCGTACAGTCTTAGTGTGATGCTATTCTGCGGTAGAGTAGTGGTGTAATAATGTGTTGTAGGTAAGCCAATTTCCCCAAACCACAGAGACGTCTTGCAAAATGGAACACAGCAATCAAAATCATGTACTCCCTGCTCAAAATGGAACTCTGGATAGAAATGAGACACACATTAAATGAATCTAACTTAGTGACAACAGAGATCACACTAATGTGACATATTCCAAAAACACTACTATCAGAACCTATTACAGTGTAAAGACTAAGATGTTGTTGTTATACTGTATATTGTTTGTGTCTACTCAAACAAGAAAGGAACACAAATGCAAAAATGTACGTTTTATATTTCAACATGACTCAATACATGTTAAACAGCGTACTGTAAACACACTTACAGTAAAATGCATACATACAGTAAATATATTTACGTATGCAAAGGAAGGGAAATAGTGCTATTTGTACTACTGTACTGTACGTTAGATCAATTGTACGGAATAGATAAGTCAAGAAACAAATACTTCATTGCGAAAACAAAGTCACATCTGTTGTTTTGGTCCGGCCACAGATTTTCATCAACATCACAGGCGATATTCTCCTTGGCCAGACAGCAGGGGAAAATATCTGCTGGCATGACGCAACCACCCCTGACAGGAATGGAACGTCACCACAGGGCTTCTCCATGGCCTGGAGAAGGGCCATACGTTCATGGGGTTTGCGATCATACACCTTCCACCGCCAAAACTGAAAACAACTCCTCAATGGGTTTGAGAAATGAGGAATATGGTGGGAGATAGAGAACTGTAAACCTGGGATGGTCATTGAAGCAGTTGCGGATCTGAGCAGCCCGATGGAAACTCTTGTTGTACCAAATTAGAGCATACATTAACTGCTCAGGATCACCTGGCCCTCTCTGCTCTGGATCACCTGGCCCTCTCTGCTCAGGCCACCTGGCCCTCTCTGCTCAGGATCACCCGGCCCTCTCTGCTCAGGATCACCTGGCCCTCTCTGCTCAGGAACACCTGGTCCTCTCTGCTCAGGATCACCCGGCCCTCTCTGCTCAGGATCACC